>NW_026623130.1:0-46446 GCF_028827405.1 Penicillium crustosum | reverse complement strand
AAAATATAGCAAGATTACTATAAGGTCGACTTTGAAAATGTACTACGATATAATTATGTAGAATATATGTATTTGATATAGCTTTAGTTAAGGTAAAGTTAAAAAAAAAAGCCGGGAAGAGAAAATTCGAATTCTCGATTCTTAATTCCTTGAAATTATTGTTCTACCGATTAAGCTAATACAAACAAAAACAATATAGATAATAAATAAGAATTTGTCTTATGTTAGGGCGACTCGAACACCCAATAGTAAATACCAAGAATTTATGACTTACCGATTAGTCGACAACATAAACTATATGTATATATAAATATGGGTAACAAGACATTTACCCCCAAAGTATAAAACTATCCCGTCCTAAGCGGAACCTGTTTACCAATTTCAGCATACCCATGTCTCTATTAATTTAAGTAGCCATATTAGCCAAGTTTGCTCGAGATAAGATTTGAACTTACAACCCTAATCAGCTTCAATGATCCGCTCTACCAATTGAGCTTCTCAAGCGTTAATAATTAACAATATTAATGGTTATGGAGTTATCGGGACTCGATCCTGAAATAACGATATGCAAAATCGTCGTTTTACCGGTTAAACTGCAACCCCTAATATATCCAAGAAACGATTCGAACGTTTACGGCTTGCGCCACTTAAGCTTAAGTTGAGACTTGTCTACCAGTTCCAGCACTCGGATTTTATAAGACTAAAATGGCTTGAACATTTACTCAAACCATCATGAGTGGTTCGCTTTAACGAATTAAAGCTATAGTCTTTGGTAGCGAACTTAGGATTTGCACCCTGAATAATATGGACATGACCCATATAATATTGCTATTACATTAATTCGCTTTAAGAGATGAGGTGATTTGAACACCTGACCTTTCGCGTGTAAAGCGACAGCTCTACCAACTGAGCTAATCTCTTTTATTATTATTAGATTTAATCTTTTTTAAATTAAGGGAGATTTGAACTCCCGCACTAACAGTGAAAATGTTATGTGTTAACCAGTCTTGACCATTGGGTCTTTAAATTATATCTAAAATATATATAGCCTTATGCAAGTATCGAACTCACTTCTACCGATTACAAAACGGTTTGCATTACTTTTATGCTAAAAAGGCTTTATTGTAACATATCTAAAATATTATAATGATATTTATTAATATTTAGTATACTATTCTTAAAAATTATTACTTTATATCTAAAAATGTTTTCATTCTTACAACCAAAGCCTATATAATTGTTAAAGAAATAACAATTATGCTCGTAGTGTTCTACTACGTATAAAAGTATCATAAAGTTTGCTTCGCGTTTAGATGCTTTCAACACTTATCTTTAACTGATGTAGCTTTCCTGCCATGCCTATAGTTATCTGGCTACACTACTAATAGTGTAACAATACCTTAGTATAAGTATTAATTATCATTATAACATATATTATAATATAAACCATAAACAACAGGTAAACCAGAGATCAATATACCCAACTCCTTTCGTACGAAGGGGCTATCTTTAATCCACTTTATGTTCCTCTAGAAGATAGAAACCATACTGTCTCACGACGTATTAAACCCAGCTCATGTAGCTCTTTAATCGACGAACAGTCGAACCCTTCATGATTTCTGCATGCATGAGGATGAGCTAAGCCGACATCGAGGTGCCAAACCGCGCACTCAATTTGTACTCTCTTGCGCAAATTAGCCTGTTCAATTTTATGTTATCATAAAAGATTCAGCCTAAAGCTGAATATACTTTTATTTCCATTTTTCTCAAAACGGTTCAGACTATTTCATCATCTTTATTAATTAATATAAGGGAAGGGAAAATTGTAAATAAAAAGAAAAAGAAATTAAGTACTACTTACTCAACCTTTAACACCAAAAGCTCCAACACGTGAAGTTGAGTTAATAACAGTATATTGTAAATTAGCTTTATCATTTCCTCTTAATACTGGTGTAGGATAACCTTTAAATGAAGAATAAACATTTTCTAAATTTCCTTTATATTTAGTTCTACGTTGAGATCTAGAAGCTGAAAAACGTCTAGTTAATCTACCAGCAGCTTCTAATCTAACACCAGATACTCTTTTATATTTTAAATTACTTAAAATAATTTTTTTAAATACTTAGATTTAGTATTATCTTGTAGTAAAAAATTATCACTATTAAAAATATTAAAATTAAAAAATTTTTAGATTTTTTCTGCTAATTTAACATTTTAATTTTTGCTTTTCTTATTAAAACTTTAAGATATCTTAAAACATTTCTTTTTTTTAATTTTAATTCTAAAGGTTGAGTAAATATTTTACTATTAAAATAAAAATATTTTAAATTAATGATATTAAATTCAACATTTTTTATTAAAAATATTTCTTACTAAACTTATTAAACCTTGTAGATAAGTATTTTCAAATTTAGCTTTATTAATATAAAGCATTTGTTTATAATACATATAGAATTTTAATCTTCTAAAACTTTTTTTTAATAAATCTTGTATAGTAAATATTTTGTGCTGTATTTACTTGAGTATTATATTTAAGTAAAAGATTACTTAATAATATACTTTTTTGTTTATGTTTAAACAAAATAGTTAATCCTCTATTTTTTATTAATTTTAATTTTCTAGCAAATTTAGCTTTTTTAAATAAAGTTAAATATCTTTTTTAAGTCTTAATAAGTAATTAAGTTTTTTGTTTATTATAAACATATAATGTTATATTTACTTTATCATTAGTATGTTTAAATTCACCATCACTAATAAATATTCTATTAGTTGATATTTTTCTAAATCTACGACGTAATCTATTTTTTCTTAATAAAGATTCTAGTTGTAAATGATATAAATTAAAGTATGCTTTAATTAATTTCATTACATATTTGCTTTTAATAGGAATTAAATTAATAGCATTTTTATTATAAGCATATATACTACTTTTTCAATTCCTTACAGCAGGTATTACATCTCTATTATAAATAGCTATACTAGAATCATTTAATCCTTTTTTTTTTGGGGGTTTTTTTTTTTTTTTTTTTTTTTTTTGGTTTTTGTTTTCCTTTTGGGTTTTTTTTTTTGTTGGGGGGGTTTTTTTTTTTTTTGGGGGGTTTTTGGTGGGGGGGGGGTGGGGGGGGGGTTTTTTTTTTTTTTTTTTTTTTTTTTTTTTTTTAAAAGGGTTTTTTGGTTTTTTTTTTTGGCTATACTGGAATCATGGGAACCCTTTTTTTTTTTATATGTAGTATTTAATTTTGATTTTATAATATTTAACATATCTATATATATATCTAGATATTAATATAATTAATAGAATTAATTATATAATATTAAAGCTTGGTAAACCAAGTCTAATACATTATTAAAAATAATAATTATTATACAAATAGTGTATTTAATTAATAAAGATGTTGGGCGTTAAAAAAGGATTATTGTTAGCTATACTCACCTTTTTAGTCGTTGAACGTCCTTATTTTAATTTATCTTAAAGATAAACACATGCTAAAATAAGTTTCGCTTCAAATACACTTAATTAATATAAGTTGTCTTTGAAATTTACCCAATATATTACCAATATTTTATAATATTGGAGGACTCACAGTTATAAATCCCTAGCGTAACTTTTTCTATAATCCAAGACCTTTCCTTAATGCATCTTGTGATCATATGCCCCGCTTACGCGACTGATAGACTTGTAGGTCAAACAGTAAAGCAAGATTTAGCCATTAAACTTTTAAAGTATTAATAAACATTATATTAATAAAGATAAATACTTTATTAATATAACAAATAAACTTTTTAAATCTTTGAACTAAAATTAGAACAAAGTCCAGTAAAGTTTAAAATACATCTATTCACCGCATAGTTAAAATCTTACTTAAAATAAAAAATAATTGTGGAATTTAATCGAATAATAACTGTATAATTATAATAATAATTAGAACAAATTAAAATATTTGTATATAAATATACAAGTTTACAATATGAACTTTGGATATACCCAGGTACTTTTTGTGGGATCTGTGCCCCGCATAAACTGCCTTCTAATCATTAAGAGTATATATAAGGATTCGAATAAAGGTGTTTCATTATTATCTAAACAACTACCTTATACACTATAAATCATCCTAAAATTTCACTCCTATAATTAGTAACAGTAAAGCTGCATAGGGTCTTCTCGTCTATCTAGAGGTAAACAGTATCTGCACTGCTATTCCAATTTCACTGAGACAATCATCGAGACAGCTGTTGCATCGTTAAGTCATTCATGCAGGACCGCATTTAACGGCCAAGGTATTTCGCTACCTTAGGACCCTCATAGGTAAGGCCGCCATTAATCGGGGTGTCCTTCAAAACCTCAGTTAATAATCAAGGTAGATCCGTTACCCAGCCGACATTGGGCAGACATCACACTCAATACTTTGATTTTTTATCTTTGCAGAGTGCTGTGTTTTTATTAAACAGTCGTACAACATTATTTCATGATTCCTCTTATTATTAATTTAATTTTTCATATTTAATTTCATACTTTACTATATGTTAAATTTAATAATAATGGTCCTCCTTATTCCAAAGGTACAGAGTCAATTTGCCGAGTTCCTTAATGATTGTTCTCTCAAACGCCTTTGTATTCTCTACTTGCTTACTTGAGTTAGTTTCTAGGTACGGTTATTTATTGTTTTTTTCTTTTATTTTTTTTACCAGTGTAAAGTTGTCTTTAATCTATATATTATAGTATTATTAATAATAACATTTAATAAATATATTTTATATAATAATCATTATATAATCTATAAATACATATTAATAATCTAATGGTAATTAATTATTAATTATTATCTTTAATATCATTATAATAGATAAAGACTATTACTTGGTTAAAAATATTTATTATTTTACTCACTCTATTATATTTGTAAATCACAATATTATAATAAGTATGTATTATATATTATAATTTACAATTTTATACCAATAAGTATGAGTATTAAATATTTTCCACTTCAAATAATAAAATAAACTTTTCCAGAACCTTTATTACTTGTTAAAGGTTTTGGTATTATCATATAAAAAAAGCATAAAACGTCATCAAAATTATCATTTGATTAATTTTTTTAGACACCGATTTTAGATGAAACCATAAGCTTCAGGCGAGGCTAAAAGCCTTTTTCGTTACTCATGTCAGCATTCTCTCTTGGATTTAACAGATACTCATAAATCGTAATATAATATTTACTACTACTAACTTTATTTATTTAACTATATAACCCACACTAAATAACTAATTTAAAAATATATCGTTAAATATATAATCAATTAATTATTATATTGTAGTATAATTAAATAAATAATCAATCACAATATATAATAAATCATATATTTAGTTTAGATAGCTTTATGCAAGATCTTTAATATTTTAAGAAAAATATTAATATTTTGTTTAATCCAATGTTCCGCTACCCCACAAAAATCCTAAGTCACAGCGCTTAAATTTAGATTTAACATCTAATCTAAGCCACAGCGCTTTAATTTTAATTTGTGTACAAGGTTTCGGTATATTATTTAGATCCGTTAAATTTTCGGCGTTTTTTCCTAATTTATTAATCAGTGCTCTGTTACGAGGTCTTCAAAAAATGGCCGCTTCTAAGCCTATTTCCTGATTGTTTTAAAAAAAACATCCTTAATTTCACTTAACAATAATTTTGGAACCTTAACTCTTGTTCTGGGCTGTTTCCCTTTAGACATACAACCTTATCGCACTATGTCCGATTATTTAACATTCATCTTTGCCCTTCCGAGTGCAAATACTCTCCGGTAAAGTCACTACAACCCCCCGATGTTGACAAATATCTTAGATATTGTCCGAGATCACAGTTCTGTACCTGCTAAGATGTTAATTAAATTACCTACTTACATAGGTTTCGCGGAAAACCAGCTATACTAGTCAGTTTTGTCTTTCACTAACTTACCACAGTTCATCGGATATCTTTACAACGATAACCCGTTCGGGCTTTTATAACCCTGACCATGGTAAGATCACTAGCCTTCGGGTCTAATTCTAGATACTAATTCATTTTTTCATAATTGGTTTATCTGCGTATCTACCTCCTAATTTTATTAATAAATTTACATACCAATATTAAAATAATATCATTAGACATAATGTCTAATGTTCTATATGTAAATGCTTATAAAAGAGATGTTACTTGCATCTAAAATTAACTTGCTGACCCATTATGCAAAAGGTACGCTCTTATTATTTATTTAAATTTTAACTTGAGCTGCTTATAAAACTACTATTTCAGGGTATTTCCCTCACGGTACTGTTACTCTATCGCTTATATATTTTTTTAGCCTTAGAGGAAGGTTCCCCTATTTTTCAACAGATTTTTTTCCGTTATACTTAAATATACTAAATAGTATATTTACTATAAACAATTATAACCTATATTTAGTAAATATAGTAATTATTTATTAAGGCTTTTGCTATTCAGAAGACACCAAATAACAATCTCGTTTGATTTCTTTTACTAAAGTTACTAAGATATTTCAATTCACTTTGTCTTATAATTAGATTTCTCTATGATTTCTAGTTTATATTGTTCCCTAGATATAAATATCTTGAAATATATAGCTAACCATCCATAATAGTTTCTTTATATACTTGTCTTGATTTCTCAAGATGTATATGGTACATATCATCTTTATTGAGCCATATTATTAGACTTCTTTTAGTTATCAGGTTATTATGATTCGAACATAAACAATCTCCAACCCAAATGAAGCGACCAACCACCGGACACTAACCTGTAAGACCTATAATGTATTTACATTAATTTAATTTTATATAATAACATATTAATACATTATTATACGCAATTTTATTTAATTAATTTTTTTTATACATTATAGGTATCAGAGAGTATATGATTCGAACATATGAAAGTTTATACCTTTAGCTAGACTCAAGCTAGCCGCCTTAAACCACTCAGCAAACTCTCTTTTTTTTTTTGATTCTTCAGTGACTCGAACACTGAACATATCCTTATCAAGAATACACTTTACCAGTTAAGTTAAAGAACCTATAATATATTCAAGAGCACTTAGATTTGAACTAAGAAATATAAGGTTGAAGCTTACAGTTTTACCTATTAAACTATGCTCTTCGGAAAAAAGATGAATCGAACATCTAAGTGTTAAAACACAATATTTAGCAAATATCTTACCCTACCAATAGCAACTTTTCCTTTAATTTATATATATAAATATATACGAGTTAGACCGGTTTCGATCCGGCATCTATTTTCTCGACAAGAAAACCCTTTACCAATTAAGTTACTAACCCTATATATGGCTAGCTGAATTCGAATCAGCACACTTTACTTGGAAGGTAAACAGTCTACCATTAACTTATAGCCATTATGACTTTGAATATTTAAATTATTATGACTAGCTGAATTCGAATCAGCACATCTTATATGGTAAATAAGCAGTCTACCATTAACTTATAGTCATTTTCGGAATTTTAATTCAGATTATAGTAATCTATTAAGACCTATGGGATTTGAACCCATATTATAATGATTAAAAGTCACATGTTTTACCATTAAACTAAAGTCTCTAAAAGATATATAATTTATGTTGTAAAATAACAGGTCTATATAGACCTGTTATTTAAAGCAAATATATCTTATTATTTATATATATTTAGATACTATACCTTAAGTATAATAAATAGATATTTAAACATATTTATTTCTAATAACCTCAGTAGTATACAGAAATATATAAGAATAATCATACAACGTCTACAAAATGTCAGTATAATATACCTGATTCGTAACCAAGGTGATGGTGATCTGTTAAATGGTATGCAGCTAAACGTCATAATCCTACAGCTAAGAAAGCTGTTCCAATAATAACGTGTAAACCGTGGAAACCAGTACCAAAGTAGAAACATGAACCATAAACACCATCAGAAATAGTGAAAGAAGATACTGAATATTCAACACCTTGGAAGAAAGTAAATATTACAGCTAATACAATTGTTACAGCTGTACCATATAAAGCACCTTTTCTATTACCTTGTATTAAAGAATGGTGAGCATATGTAATTGTCACACCTGAAGATAATAATAATATAGTGTTTAATAATGGTAATTCAAAAGGATTAACAGCTTGTATACCTAATGGAGGTCATTGTGCACCTAATTCAACACTAGGTGATATTGCACTATGAAAGAATGCTCAGAATATAGCTAAGAAGAAGAAAACTTCAGATATAATAAATAAACCTACACCTAAGTTTAATCCTTTTTGTACAGCATTAGTATGATTACCTAAATAAGTTCCTTCTGAAATTACATCTCTAAATCATAAAGCCATAACGTAAATAACGTTAAATACAGCTAAAGCTACTAAATATTGGAATCCTTGGAATCCATGCATAAATAAAACTGTAGTTGTTGTTAATATAAATAATGACAAACTAGTAAACAATGGTCAAGGTGACGGTGATACTAAATGGAAAGGATGATTTTGAAAATTACTTTTTTGATTTATATATCATATTTTAATTTAATAATTAATTGTTTAAGCTTTATCTCTCTATTTTTGTTTTATTGTGATAACTATAGCACCTACCATACCTAATAGTAAAATAATAGAAGTAACAATTAATCACATTGAATAACTAGTATACATAATATTACCTATACTAGCTATATGTGTAGGTTCTATTAGTGAATTATCTCAACCTTTACTACTTGCATAACCAATTTGTTGTTTTAAATCAACTATATTAAATAATTCATTATCTAATTCTACATTATATATATCAGAATATGAATTAGATAAATAAGAAACAATACTATTTTCTGTAAAATTTAAAGGTAATACTTGTGCCATTATATAATAAAAAATAATAATAGTTAAACCAGCTAAAGGTAAATCATTATTAGTATCATTAAATAATTCAGAAACTCTAATGTTAATTAACATTAAAATAAATAAAAATAAAATAGATACAGCACCTACATAAACTAATATATAAGCTAATCCTATAAAATTATATCCTACTAAAATTAATAAACCTGCAACATTAACAAACAAACCTATTAAAAATAAAACAGATACTACAGGATTTCTACTACTTATAGTAAGTATACCTAATAAAATAGATACTAAATAAATAATATCTACAAATTCTATTCTAAATCCATTAGTAATAGAATCATTTAATAAAAATATATTATTCATAATAAAAAAAAACTAAATCTATTAACATATTATACAAATAATAATAAATGTCTAGATAGGGTTAGATAAAGATCTAATTAGGGAGAAAAGGAATCGAACCTTCGATAGCTTATAGCTATTGAGTTTACAGCTCAACCCGTTAACCAGCTCACGGGACCTCCCTATTTCATATATATATATTTAATCTTTAACTGGAATTGAACCAATTTATTATATACCTATATTTTGATTTGATAATATATATACTATTATTTTTTTTTTAAATTTTATACTCCCCGTGCAATTTCCATTACACGAACCTTATTTCGACTTAACACCAATCAAAGTTTTGCATACGAAAACTATCCTGCATATTTATATACCATAAATATATATAACTTTACACAGAAAAAATCAAACTTACTGCATCTTCTTTTTTCAGCGCCTGACGAGTGGTTAGTACCTAACTAAGATAAAATTCACCGTGACGTTGGTGATTCACGATTACTAGTAATTCCTTTTTCATGTAGTCGAGTTACAGACTACAATCCATATTATTTCCTTTTTTGGGGATTAGCTCCATTTCACAATATCGCATCCCATTGTAAAGGCGTATGTGGCACGTCTATAGCCCACAGCATTAAGGCCATAATGACTTGTCTTAATCCCTTTTATCTGGTCCGATGTAGTAGCGAACCACTTTATATAAACAAATAAAGTGAGGGTTTTCGTTAATTAAAGGAATTAACCAAATCTCACGACATTAACTAAAGACAGCCATGCAGCGCTTGTAACAATTTTTTATAATATGCTATACAAGCTGTGGTAAGGTTTTTCGCGGATCATCGAATTAAATAACATACTTCACTACTGGTTTTAGAAACGGTCTAATGATTTCAGTTTATATGTTGCCATAGTACTCTTGAGGTGGAATGCTTACACTTTCGTTTATACATTAAATATATATATCTAATGTATGACATTCATCATTGTCTGCTTGGACTATTAGGGTATCTAATCCTGTTTGCTACCCAAGCCTTCGTCTCTCAACGTCAGTTATTACATAGAAGGACGCCTTCGCCGTTGACAGTCCTCCTGGTATCATCAAATTTTATCTCTACTCCAGAAATTCTTCCTTCTCTCATATAACTCTAGTAAAAAAGTACTCGTTTAGAGTTTAATTTACCGTCTACTTACCCTTTAAACCCAATAAAGATAACTAACACTAGCCTCCTACGTATTACCGCGACTGCTGGCACGTAGTTTGGTCAAGACTTATAAATAGATTATGTCATTATATCTAATCTATTTAGAATTTTATGCGAGTTAATCGCGAATGCACTTATACAAAGTTAACATTATCATTCTTCCAAGTTACTGGTTCAGCCTTTCGGCCATTGACCAATATTCCTCACTGCTGTACATAAAAGCATTGGGTTTTTTTCAGACCCAATGTGGTCGATCAACTTTCCAGTTACGACTACGGTTTATTGCTAGAAAAGTCATTACCTTTCCTACTACTCACCGAGATAAAAATTATCATCTTAAAGCGGTAATTAAACCTTTGGTTATAAGGGATTTTTTCCCTACTTTAAGGTAGCCAATTTATCTTTTACTCACCTGTACACCACTACTACTTAATTTAATTATTATATAATAATTAAACTAATTAGTCGTTCGATTAGCATGTGTCAAGTACTTGGACAGTGTTCAGTTAGAGCCATCATCAAACTCTCTATTTTATTTTTAATGCATACATCACATCTATATTGTTTTATATATAACTATAAAATTATCAATTTTAATGTTATTATTTAAAGATATAATTAAGCCAGTTTCTGTTTAACTTTAATAATTCTAAATAAAAACTTAACATAGGATTCTTGTTCGCTATTATTTTATTATTACTTATAAGTATTTTATATAATTTTAGTTTCTGTTAACATCCTTATATTTTTATAATTATTGAATATATATATATATATTCAAGTGTATATGCCTAATAAGTATTGGACTTTCCTATTTTCATAAAATTTTTATATCTTTAAAAAAATTATTATAATATAAAATTATAATAATATAAATTGTTTATATATAGATATTGTATATATATCTATATACTCTAAATATACTATAATATTAATGTAAATCTAAACCATCTTTAATATATGAACAAGCTAAAACTACAAAAACTTGAGCTTGAATAAATGCTATAGCTAATTCTAAACCAGAGAATGCAATAATAAATGCTAAAGGTATTAAACCTAATATGAAGAATATTACACCACTAGTCATAATATTATATGTGAATCCACTTAAGATACTTAAAAGCATGTGACCACTTAATATGTTAGCAGCTAATCTTAATCCTAATGAAACATTTCTAGATAAGTATGAAATAAATTCAATTAAAACTAATAAAGGTAATAAAGCTAAAGGACAACCTGAAGGTACAAATAATGAGAAGAATTTTAACCCATGTCTTTGGAAACCTAATATTGTTGCACCTAAAACAACAGTAAAACTAATAGAGAATGTTAATATAAAGTGTGCTGTAGATGCAAAACTATATGGTACTAATCCTATTAAATTATTTACTAAAATAAATATGAATAATACATACATTAATGGAAAGAACATTTGTCCTTTATTAGGATTAATTTGGTTTACTACTATACCATGTACTGTAGCATAAATACTTTCTTGACTTATTGATCAGTTATTAGGTATTATTTTATTATTATTTGTAGCTAATAAGCTATATGTTAAAATTAAAAAGATACTAATTGATAAGTATAAACCTATATTAGTTAATGATAAGTGTAAATTACCTAATAAGTTAGCGTTAAGAGAAAATAAATCTCTTACTTCAAATTGGTCTAATGGACTTAATACAAAATCTAAATGACGCATATTATTGTTTATTTATAAGATATATATAAATATTAACTTATTATTTCCATTACCTAATGAAACTCTATTAAGATAGAGATATATATAATAATAAAAAATTATTATGTTTTAGTTATATATATAATACAACTACTAATTTATATAATTATAATTTATTTATGTAAATACGTGAAATAAAAGTACGTACAAATCTAGGTAATATGTATTTAGTAAATGTATATATTAATACTGTTAATATAACAAAAGTAAATACTACTTGATTTACAAAAAAGAATGGTACTAATTGTGGCATATATTTGTATTTTATCTATTATATGGATATTTTCTTAATATATCTTGACTTTTTTTTTTAGATTATAAGGTAAAGTAAAAATAAGCCCTTAAGATGAATCGAACATCTATCAAAATATTAACAGTATCTCGCTCTACCATTGAGCTATAAAGGCTAAAATAATAATATGAATAATAATATTATTACAATTCTTACCCAAGGGTCGAACTTGGATCAAAATATTAGAAGTATTCGGCTCTGCCATTGAGCTAGTAAGAAGATAAATAAACATAATTATTGATTATAATAAAACAAAACAATAAATGTTATTAAAATAAATAAATTATATCTAATATATTAATTTATATTATAAATTAAAGAAGAAACAGAGTAATGTAAACCATCTAATATAGGAGCAGGATATACACCAAATAATACTGTAAATACTACAAATACTAATAATAATATAAACTCTCTTCTAGTAACATCACCTATGTTTTCTACAAAATATACAGAATAAGAACCACCAAAAGCTATTCTATTATACATAAATATAGTATAAGCTGCAGATAATACAATAGAAGTACTAGCTAGTATACCTAATATAGGCATTCTTTCAAATGCACCATATAATGACATAAATTCACCTATAAAATTTAAAGTTAAAGGTGTACCACTATTACCTAAACATAATATAAAGAATAATACAGAGAATATAGGCATAATTTGAGCCATACCTCTATAATATGTAATTAATCTAGTAGAAGATCTATCGTATAAAATACCTCCAGCACAAATAAATAATGCTGGTGATACAAAACCGTGAGCTAAACCTAAAACAATTGCACCTTCTATACCTTGTATTGTATTACTAAACGCACCTATTAAATATACAGCTGCGTGAGATACAGAAGAGTAAGCAATTAATTCTTTAATATCTATAGTTCTTAATGTACTAAAACTAGCATAGATTATAGTTATTACACCTATTACATAAATTATATATGTAAAGTTTAAAGAAGCTTTAGGTAATAAAGGTAACATTAATCTAAATATACCATATAAACTTAATTTTAAAACTATACCTGCTAATATAATACTACCAGATAATGGTGATTCAACGTGAGCTTTTAGTAATCAAGTATTTAAAAAATAACTGGTGTTTTTACAGCAAAAGCTATAAATATACCGTAAAATAAAAATAATTGAGTTACATAACTAAAGTTTGCTTTAGATAATGCATCAAAATCAGTAGTACCCATAATAGAAGACATAACTATTATAGATAATAACATAAACAATGATCCTAATAAAGTGTATAAAAATAAATAGAAACTAGCTCTTACTTTATTACTTGAACCAAATAATCCTATTAATAAGAATAAAGGAGGTAATATACTTTCAAAAAAGATATAGAATAATAATACATCTAAAACTAAGAATACAGCTAATAATAATGTTTCTAATAATAACATAATTACTACAAATGATAAAACATTTTGAGATTGTATTGAATTTCAATTAGATAAAATAGCTACAGGCATTATTATAGTTGTTAATAATATAAAATATATAGATAAACCATCCACACCTAAATATACATCAAAATAACTTACTTGATAATGTTCTTCAATAAATTGAAATTGTTTACTACTAAAATCAAAAAGTATAAACATTACCAATGATACAATTAAATTTATTATTGTTGTAGTTAAGGCTATAGATTTTATCTTAATATTATTTACTAAACTTAAACCATAATTAGTCTCTATTGTTACAAGACTTATACCTATTAATGGAATTAATAATAATAATAAGGACATATTTAATTTTTAATATATATATATACTTTCTGCTTAAAAAAACATTAATTTGTTTTTGTTACACCTTATATATGCTATAAAGCTTAAGTATATATCAGTTAATACTATATTATAATTTATTATTATTTTTTTATAATACATACATACATACTATATTGTAATTTATAAGTTACATAATAAATCTATATATGATTATATAATTAAATATAGATTACTAAAAGTAAGCTAAATTAATAAGAAATATTAAATTAAAGTATTAAGCTTGTAGGTAAAGCATCTAAACCAAATACAACACAAGGTATTAAAACAACATATGCTATAATTAAAGGTAATAATACAGTTCAACAAACAGACATTAATTGATCAAAACGAATTCTAGGGAAAGATGCTCTAACTCAAATAAACACAAATATTAATAAAGCAGTTTTAAAAGCTAAATTTAAAGGAGATGAAGAAATATTAACAAAGATATCTTGTAATATAGAACTATTTATACCAAATATATTATATAATATATCTATTATAAATTCAACAGGTATAATACATAAATAACCACCAAAAAAATAAAATACTATTTAAAACACAAATTAATATAATACTAGCATATTCAGCTAAGAAAAAGAATACGAATACACTAGCTGAATGTTCTGTCATAAAACCACTAACAAGTTCTGATTCAGCTTCAGCTAAATCAAAAGGAGCTCTATTAGTTTCTGCTATAGAACCTATAAAGAATATAATAAATAAAGGAAATAATGGTAATATGAAATCAACTATTCTTTGTGATTCTACAATAGTAATAATATTTAAATTACCTGTTAATAAGATAATTAATATAATTACAGAACTTAATATTAACTCATAACTAATTAACTGAGCTGTACTTCTTAATGAACCTAAAAAAGCATATTTAGAATTAGCAGATCAACCTGCTAATAATATACCATATGTAGCTAAAGATGATACAGCTAACATATAAAGCATACCTAAACTATAATCAGATACAAAAATTCCACTATCAAATGGTACAACTAAATAACCTAATAAAGAAAAGATTAAAGTTATCATAGGTCCTATAAAAAATAATATAATATTAGCTTGTGTTGGAGCTACATACTCTTTTAATAATAATTTTAAAGCATCAGCAAATGCTTGTAGTAAACCATAATAACCTACTGCATTAGGACCTAATCTTCTTTGCATAGAAGCCATAGTTTTACGTTCGGCTATAGTTACAAATGCAACTGAAAGTAAAGCAGGTACTATTAATAATAGCCCTTCAATAATTGAAATTATACTTATCATTTATTTATTTATTATTTATTATAACAATATATATCAATAGAATATTTATATTTATATTAAAATTAATTGTAATTAACAACCTGCAGTTTTTATTCTATATATATAAATATTTAATAAATATACTCAATATTCTACATTGAAACTTTTTATGTTTAATATATATCTAATATTTTAACTAAAAATATAGGTTAATATTATATGTAAACTAATTGTATAGTATTTAGAATAGTATACTCTAAATACAAACATAGCTATTTAAGGAGTTCGGGGAACTCGAATCCCTTTATTTCGATTTGCAATCGAAACGCAGAACCTTCTACTCAAACTCCTTTAATTTGTAAATATTAATTAAATATAATAGGTATAATAATATTATTATATACTAATTATTTTTTAGTAGCTAATTCTACTAAACTATTTTCTATAATACTTACTACAGGTACTATAATAAAGAAGTGTGCAAAGTATAATACAGTAGATATTTGTCCTACTTCAATAAATGGTGTTTCAACGTGTTTTGCACCTATTTGCATTAATACTAAGAAATTAGCTACAAATATAAAGAATGCAATTTTACTTAAAGGTCTAAATTGTACTCCTCTTAATTTAGATAAATCTGTTAATGGCATTGCCATTAAAGCTAAAATAGCAGCAAACATAGCTATAACTCCTAATAATTTATTAGGTATAGATCTTAATATTGCATAGAAAGGTAATAAATATCATTCTGGTACAATAGCAGGTGGAGTTTGCATAGGATTAGCCACAACATAATTTTCACTATCTCCTAATGCATTAGGCATAAAGAAAACAAATATAGATAAAACTATAAAGAATAAGAATATAGTAACTAAATCTTTAAATAAGAAGTAAGGAGCAAAAGGTAATCTATCATAATTAGCTGAGATACCTAAAGGATTACCTGATCCTACTACATCGTGGTAAGCTATTAAGTGCATTAATACTAATGCAGCTAATACGAAAGGTAATAAGAAGTGTAATGCAAAAAATCTATTTAATGTAGCATTATTAACTGAAAAACCACCTCATATAAATTCAACTATATCTTGACCTATTCAAGGTATAGCACTCATTAAGTTAGTAATAACAGTTGCACCTCATAAACTCATTTGACCGTATGGTAATACGTAACCTAAAAAAGCTGTAGCCATCATTATTATAAGGATAACTGTACCAATAATTCATGTTAATGTTCTTGGTGATTTGTAAGATCCATAGTATAAACCTCTACCTATGTGTAGGTATACTAAAAAGAAGAAAGCTGAAGCTGTATTAGCGTGTAAATAACGTATTAATCAACCATTGTTAACATCTCTCATAATGTGTTCAACAGAATTAAATGCTTCAGCTACACTAGGTGTATAATGCATAGCTAATGTAACTCCTGTTACAATTTGTATTATTAAACATATTGCTAATAATGAACCAAAGTTTCATAAATAACTTATATTGGCTGGTGTAGGTGCGTCGATTAAGTAAGAATTTACTAATCTTAATAAAGGATGACTTTTAAGAATTCTCATATTTTTATTATATATTTATTGTTATTGTTCTATTTTATGTTTTATTTTGCTATATTATAATATAAATAAATAAATATAAATAAATATAAATATATATATTTATATATATTTATATGGGTTTGTTCAATTAAAAACTGCTATGCAGCCGGAAAAGAAATTAGAATTTCTATTCTTAATAAATGTAATCATGGATCTATATATATATATATTTAAATTATATATTTATACTCTATATTAATATAAATATTATATAGATAATATTTATATTAATTTATGTAAGTTTGTTAAATTAAAGCTTTATAAATATTTTAAATATTAACAGGAATAAATAATACTATAGCTAATAAATTAGATAAATGTAATGTTTCATTAGGCATAAACATAAATAAAAGTATAATTAATGTTAAAATAGAAATAGTTATAGATAAAGAACTAGATAAAGCAAAATTAGAATTAAAATATATTTTATTAACTACTTTATTTTTTTGTAAAATAAGAGCAGGTATTCTTAAATCTTTTAAGCTACTAAAATATGTATAAGAATGTCCATCAAAGAACATAGTTTTTACTATAAATAAATAATATACAGCACTTATAACACTAGTTAATACACCTATAAGAGTTAAAAAGATAAATCCTTCTTGTAAAGCTGCAGAAAATACCATCTGTTTAGCAAAGAATCCCATTAAAGGTGGAATACCAGCAAATGAGAATAAAGTAATAGTTAAACTTAAAGCTAAGAAACTATTAATATGGAAATATCCTTTAAGCTGACTTATAAGTTGTATAGGTGAATTATTTTTATCTATTAAATTATTATGATTAATATTTTTATCATTATAAGCATATAAGCTATAACCTATAGCTATTAATAAAATAAATGCATTTAAATTAGATAAACTATATTGAGCTAAATAGAAAATAAATGATTGTATAGATTCAACACTATTAATAGTTAATGCTAATAACATAAAACCTAAATGAGATATAGTACTATAAGCAAATAATCTTTTAATTCTAAATTGAGTTAAACCTAATACAGTACCAATTATTAAAGATAATAATGAACTTATTAATAAACTAGTAGTTCAAGTATATTGTGTAGTAATATATATACTATTTGTATAATGAACTAATTGTAATAATAAAGTTAATATAGAAATTTTAGCTATAATAGCTACAAAAGTAGTAACTATAGTAGGTATTCCATCATAAACATCAGGTGATCAAAAATGGAATGGTGCAGCTGATATTTTAAATAATAATCCTATAGTTATTAATAATAAGCAATAAGGTATATAAGTAGTAATTTGTTGTTCATCTAATACACCTGCTAAATTATTTATAACATAGAAACTATCTAAATATGTTACACCTAAATTTGCATATATTAAAGCTATACCTAATAATATAAAACAAGATGCTAATCCACCTAGTAAAAAATAAGTTAAACCAGCAGATGTAGCTGATTCAGAATTTCTATACATAGTACATAATAAATATAAACCATAACTTTGTAATTCTATAGATAAGAATATAGATACAAAATCACTACTAGATATTAATAATAAACTACCTATTACAATAAATAATAACATTAATGTATATTCTAATATTGTATATTGTTCTCCTTTTTTAAAATTATATTAGATACAGCAATGTTTTTAACAAATTGTAATTTTGTAAATAATAATTTAGATAAACTTAAGTACTGACTAGATATAAGTTTTCTAGGATAAAAACCAGTTAAATTCAGTATTAATAATGTAATAATAAATATTAATATGTGAAATGTTTGTGTTATAGGTGATGTATAAAATAAACCACCAAACAACCCTATACCATTATCTAAATATGTTATAAATAAATTATTATAACATAAATAAATACAGTAAAATAATATTATAATACCTATTCTTGAATAAAGAATAGCTGTATCACGTCTAAAAGATAATGCATTAGATAATATTAAACAGAAGATTGAAGATAAAAGCATATCTGAATAAAAAATATAAATAAATTTAAATTAAAATAAAATAAATAATAGATATCTTTAGATATCTATTATAAAAAAAAAATAATAAGTTATTATTAAATAAATGATAACTTATTATTAAGTAAACAATAACTTTATATTATTAACTAGATGTTAAACTATTATTTAGTTGATGTTAAATTATTATTTAATAACGCAAACAAAGTAAATATAACTAATATAAATAAGTTATTATCATTATAAGAGAAATATATTAATGATATGTAGAACATTAAACCTATTAATACATATAAAGCATAAGTAGTTATTACACCAGTACTTAATTTACCTAAACTATTACTTAAAGATAATAATCCTTTTTCTAAACCATAAGGTCCTAAGAATTCAACTGAACCTTTATCTAAACTCTTAGTAGTTTGACCACCTAATTTAAGAACACCTTCTACAATATATTTATTATAGAATAATTCTATATAAAATCTTTGATTAAAGAAACTAAAGATATTATAACCAAATCTTGAGAATTTAAAGTTAATAAGTAATTTAGGTAAGAATTCAGAGAATAAAACAGAAATAATACTTAAAGAAACTGTAAATATAAATGGTAATAATTTAAAGAATGTAGGTACAGCAAATTCTGTATCTAACATAATTTCATGGCTAGGATGAATAAATAAACTATTATCTGCAAAGAAACCAGTACCTAAACCTATAAATATATCTTTAGTTAAATAACCAAAGAATATAGAAAAAATAGATAAGATAATTAAAGGTAAAGTTAAGAAAATATCACCTTCATGAGCATGTTTATAACTAGATAAAGGTCCATTAGGATTAGCTAAGAAAGTTAAATATAAAACCTTAGCTGAATAAAGTGTAGTAAACATAGCACCTATAGTAGCTACAAAATAAACTATAGTACCTGATAAATAGAATTGACCATAAGAAGATTCTAAAATAAAATCTTTAGAATAGAATCCAGTCATGAAAGGTACAGCTACTAAACTTAATGAAGCTATTAACATAACTGAATATGTTAAAGGTAAGAACTCTCTTAAACCACCATATTTTCTAAAATCTTGGTTATCAGCTACTGCGTGTATAACTGATCCAGCACCTAAGAATAATAATGCTTTATAAAAAGCGTGATTAACTAAGTGGAATAAAGCTAAATTATAGCTAGATAAACCTATAGCTATAACCATCATACCTAATTGACTCATAGTTGAATAGGCAATAACTTTTTTAATATCTTGTTGGAATAATCCTATTAAAGAACTAAATACTGTAGTAATAGCACCTAATCATAAACATAAAACTAAAACAGTTGAACTATATTCAATTAAAGGTGAAGATCTCATTAATAAATATACTCCAGCAGTAACCATAGTAGCAGCGTGAATTAAAGCAGAAACAGGTGTAGGACCTTCCATAGCTTGAGGTAATCAAATATGTAAACCTACTTGAGAACTTTTAGCTGTTGCACCTATTAATAAACATATACCTACTAATGTAATTATAGTTTCATTATAGTAAGGTGCTAATGCAAATACTGTACTATAATCTAAATTACCAAAAGATCATATTATTGTAAACATACCTACAGTTAATAAACAATCACCTACTCTATTAGTTAATAAAGCTGATAAAGAGCTTTGATTTGCTGCTATTCTAGTAAATCAGAAATTTACTAAAAGATATGAACAAACACCTACACCTTCTCAACCTACAAACATAATTAAATAATTATTTCCTGTTACTAGTATAATCATCATAAAAGTGAATAAACTTAAGTAACTAAAAAATCTTTGATTATGTGGATCATGACTCATGTAACTTATAGAATATATGTGTACTAAACTAGATACTATTAATACTGGTATTAACATAGATACAGTTAATGAATCAAATCTAAAGTTTCATAATACATATAGTGATTCTACATCTAATCATCTAGCTATATTTATTGTTACTGGTATATTATTAAAACCTACTTCAAAAAAAGCTATTATAGCTAAAATTGTTGTAGTTATTACTGAACCACATGTTATTATATGTGATCCTGTTATACCTATTTTTCTACCAAAGAAACCTGATACTATTGAACCTAATAATGGTAAAATTATCAATGTTAAATACATTTATTTATATTGTATTGTTATACTACCTCTTAATCTATAATATGCTACTAATATTCCTAAACCTATTGCAGATTCAGCTCCTGCTATTGTTAAAATATATACAGCAAAAGTTTGTCCTAATATATCATCAAAACTAAGTGAACTGATTAATATTAAAAATGTTGCAGATAATAACATTATCTCTATAGAAATTAACATTAATATAATGTTTTTTCTATTTAATACAAATCCTAATATCCCTATGACAAATAAAAATATTGAAAAATTCATTATACTTATATAAAATTTTATTTGATTTATCTATACTACATATATAAATATAATTATTACATATATTAATTAATATTATATAAATATGTATAAGACTTGAACTTATATTTACGTGTCCGTAGCACGCTATTCTACCATTGAATTAACATATTTTTATAAGTAATATACAACTAATAATAGTATATACTTATTTTTAAAATTTAGAGTAGAGTATGTCTAATCATTTACAGTTAAATAAATAGGTTTTATATTTAGATATCAATGTAATATTATTTACATTAAATCTCATACTATTTTTATAGTATGTATAGATTTATACAGTTAAGTATAGTATTCTATAATATTTATCCTTCCATTTGATCTCTCAATCATAATAAGAAATCTTTAATTGAAACTGACTGTATAGCTATAGGCATAGAACTGTGTAAAATACCACATATCTCTGAACATTGTCCAAAGAAAGTACCAGGACGGTTTATGTAAACAGAAGCTTGATTTAATCTACCAGGATAAGCATCTGCTTTAATACCTAAAGAAGGGCAAGCATAAGAATGTATAACATCAGCAGCTGATATAACAATTCTAGTATGAGTTAATTCAGGTATAATAACTCTATTATCAACTTCTAACATTCTAAATTGACCTTGTTCTAAATCACTTTCTGGCACTATATATGAATCAAATTCTATAAATTCGTCATCTGCATTAGTAAAATCAGGATATTGGTAACTTCAATATCATTGATGACCTTCAGCATAAACAACTAATGAAGGATCCATAACTTCATCCATTAAATATAATAATTTAAATGATGGGAATGCTATTAATATTAATATAAATGCTGGTGATATTGTTCAAATTAACTCTATTAAAGTACCATGATTCATAAATTTATGTGCAATAGGTGATTTATGAGCTAAAAAATTTCTTATAATTGAAATTATCATTCATGTTACAGTAAATAATATAACAGCTAAATAAAACATAATATTATTATGTAACTCTTCAATACCTTCCATTTGAGGTGATGCACTATCTTGGAAAAATAAACCCCAAGGAGTTGGAGCATCTAATTGTAATTTAGAAATATAATTATGAAAAAACATTATTTTTATTTTTATTTTTTATAATTTATCACACTAATTTATGTAAACTTTATGTAATCTTATATACATATACGAGTTAGACCGGTTTCGATCCGATATCTATTTTCTTGACAAGAAAACCCTTTACCAATTAAGTTACTAACCCTATTTATATCTATATATTTTTTTTATTAATTTAATAATAAGTAAAATATTATTAATATATAATTTACTTATATATTAAAGAATAACCATTTCAAGATTTTATATTAAAATTAAATACTTGTCTACTTTCTATTTTTAAAGCATTTTTACCTAATTCAAAGGCAAATCCTAAAGTTAATACTAGGAAAAATACTATCATTATTAATAAACCATAAATACCGTTAGTGTAAGCACTAACAACATAAGGATAAATTAATAAAATTTCTAAATCAAATAATAAAAATAATAAAGCAAATATAAAAAAAGAAATACTAAATTGTGTTCTATTTTGTCCTAAAAAAGAATGAAAACCACATTCAAAAGCACTATCCTTTTCTTGATAAGGATTATGTGGTGAAAGTATTAAATTAACTAATAACAATATTATACCTAATACTGGAATTAAAAATAAAAAAAAAGTTGTTGTTGTCATATTTAAAGGTTTAAATTTTTATAAGATATAAGTTTTATATTAATATTTTCTTACAGAGGTTTAAATTAAAATTAATAATAAAACTTATTATTAAATAAAAAAAAATATATATATAAGATTGACATTAATATATATATTAAAAATTAAGCTACATATAATAATAAAAAAGCCATCATTAAAGCAAACAATCCTGTTGCTTCTGCAAATGCAAAACCTAATATGGCATATGAAAATAATTGTCCTCTTAAAGAAGGATTTCTTGCTACACCTAATATTAATGCACCAAAAACTAAACCAATACCTATTCCTGCTCCTATTAATCCTGTTGTGGCCATACCTGTACCTATAATTTTAGCTGCTTGTAACATAGTTTAAAGTTAAATTATGTTTACATATAGTTATTTACAGTTAAATATTCTATATAGCTTTTATTTACAGAAGGTGACTTAACACCTCTAATATGCTAGAGATTTGTTGCCCTACTACCTCGTATGCAGTATTTAACGACCCATTAACTAAAGGTAAGATAGCTCTTTCTGTTGCTTCCAACGCTCGGTTTTCAGCTATTAGTAGGTCTAAATTATCCAAACATTCTACTATATCGCAATAAACCATACGGTAATCAAGATTATCTATACCTCTCATATGTATAATGTAATTATTATGTATTATATCATCAGCACGAATTTGATCACTATATATAACTTGATTAATTAATACTCCATTATCTAATGGCTCCATACCTACATTTTCTATAATCTCATTAAATATAGAGCTACCATCTGATGATATATCAAAGTTATCTTCTAGAGAATTAAAAATATCTGGCCTAAAATTATTATCTAAAATATTAGGTCTAAAATTATTATCTAAAATATTAGGCTCAAAATTATTATTTAAATTATTAGGCTCATTATCTAAATTATTAAATTCAGAATTATTATCTCAATTATTTTGCTCATCATCTAAAATATTAGGCTCAAAAGTATCATTTAAATTATTTTGCTCAGAATTATTATCTCAAGAGTCAGAACGTGTACTCTCACTATTATTATCTAATATAGGTATATCTTCATTAACCTCTGAATCATTTATATAGGTATTAATAATATTTAGATTATGAGCAGATATATTACGTTCTATTTCTTCAACATGAGCTGATAGACTTCCGCTATAATCTTCAAATAGACTAAGAGCTGATTCTATTTCATCTATTAATCTATAAGCTTCTAATTGTTGAGCCTTTTGAGATATTAGATAGCTAGCTAAATTATTCATTTGAGTCTCAAATTGATATGTAGTTTCTGCTAAAGAATTAGTAGTATTTGAAGCTACTTCTGATAATTGAGTATTAGTAATTTCACCCGGTACGCTAGTATCTAATTCAATACTATCCATAATAGATGTATTATCATTATCATGAGATAATTCAATACTATCGTTAACAGATGTATTATCATTATTATTTTCATTTTCATTTTCATGAGATAATTTAGCTTTTTTAGTTAAAATATTCTCTTCACTATTAGATAAACTATCATGTGATTTTCTTTTAAGACGTACTGTTAATTCATTAGTATTATTATTATCACTAATATAACCTAGAGCAGTATCTACCATATCCTGACTTATCTCATGAGATTCAGTAGATATATTAGAGATATTAGGATCAATAGCTTCTTGAGCTATTGTAGGTGATTTAGGGCTTAGAGATCGGCTGTTAACCTCTCTTTTGTAAATTATTGAACTTGTAATTAACGAAGTCAATTTACTGTTTCTTATAGTAATTTTTTGTGAATTAATATAAATCATTGAATTCTTATAAAATTGTGTTATTTTTTTAGTATATTAAAGGTAAAATAATATAAAGCCTATAACTACCGCTCAAAATAAATTTTGGAAAATAATATTGTTAATATTATTTTTATAATTAAATTAAAATTTTTTAATTTAATATTTAAATGAATTACATTATGTAATGTAATATTATTATAGTAGTCTATAATTAAAAGTTAACGTATATTGCACTTTAGGGATATTAAAGCTAGTACTATATGGTTTGTACCATGCAAAAATACTTTATTATTTCCCTAGCAAGTTTGCACATTTAGAATAAGCATTTTTATAACCAAAAATTTTATTATTATTTTTGTTTTATATAATCATGTTTAGGGTAGATACCTAGAATCGAACTAAGATATATTATGCCACAGATAATCGTTCTACCTTTGAACTATATCTACCTTTGAATGGTAGCTACCTTCCCTATAGATCTTTAACTTAATTAAAACAATTATTTATACTAGAATAAATCTAAAATAAGTTTATATAAATAATCAATGATAAAGATCTAATATAATAGGTACATCCCATCCCATCTATATTGATTTATATATTTTTATAAAAAATCAATTTTTATGTTATTATCTAAAATTATATATTAGAATAATACCTTATATATTTAAACAAATATATGGGTCACATCCTTTATATCTATATAAATATATAGATAAAAGTAAGTGTGTATTTTAATACCATATCATGTTTGTAAAAATCATATATGTATAATATATAATAATAACTAATATAAATTATTATAATATATATATATAAACATTAAGATTGTAGAGGTAAACTAGCAAAAGCATGAGGTTTAGGTGGACTAGTTAAACATCATTCTAAAGAACTATTATTTCTAGTAAAGTACACTTGGAAAGTATCACTGAATAATTGTGGAGTTAATCAAGGATATCTTGATACAGCTTTACCTTCTGTAAGTTGTTTATAGATAATAGTTAAGAAATATCATGTAGCTACAACACTAACAATAGAACCAATACTACTAATTAAATTTCAACCATAGAAAGCATCAGGGTAATCACTAATTCTTCTAGGCATACCTTGTAAACCTAAGAAATGTTGTGGGAAGAATGTTAAATTAACACCAACAAATAAGATTCAGAAATGAACTTTAGCAGCAAAATGGTCATAAGATAAACCTAATATTTTAGGAATTCAGAAATATCAACCACTAAATAATGCAAATACAGCACCCATAGATAAAACATAGTGGAAGTGAGCTACAACATAGTAAGTATCGTGGAATGCTACATCAAGTGAAGCATTAGCTAATACAACACCACTTAACCCACCAATAGTGAATAATACAACAAATCCTAATGCAAAAAGCATAGGAGGTGTTAAATGTAAAGATCCACCATAACATGTAGCTAATCAACTAAATATTTTAATACCTGTAGGTACAGCAATAATTAAAGTAGCAGCTGTAAAGTAAGCTCTAGTATCAACATCTAAACCAACAGTATACATGTGATGACTTCAAACTATAAATCCTAATACACCAATAGACATCATAGCATAAACCATACCTAAGTAACCAAATACGTTTTTACTTGATGCTGCTGAAATAACTGTACTAATAATACCAAATCCTGGTATAATTAAAATATAAACTTCAGGGTGTCCAAAGAATCAGAATAAATGTTGGAATAAAATAGGATCACCACCACCAGCTACTTCAAAGAAAGATGTATTGAAGTTTCTATCAGTTAAAACCATAGTAATACCACCAGCTAACACTGGTAATGATAATAATAATAACACAGCTGTAATAATAACAGCTCATCCAAATAAAGCTAATTTATGTAAACGTATACCAGGACTTCTCATATTTAAGATAGTAGTTATAAAATTCATAGCACCTAACATACTACTAATACCACTTAAATGTAAACCAAATATGGCTAAATCTACACTAGGTCCACTGTGAGATTGTATTCCTGATAATGGTGGATATAATGTTCAACCTGTACCAGCTCCATTTTCTATAGTAGCTGAGAATATAAATAAAAATAAACTAGGAACTAATAATCAAAAACTTATATTATTTAATCTAGGGAATGCCATATCTGGACCTCCAACTAGTAATGGTAATAAGAAATTACCAAAACCTCCAATTAATGCAGGCATAACCATGAAGAAAATCATCAAGATAGCATGCGCTGTTATTATACTATTGTATAACTGATTGTCTGAGATATATTGTACACCTGGACCAGATAACTCTAATCTGATTAAAACTGAAAACGCTGTTCCAACTAAACCAGAAAATAATGCAAACATTAAGTATAAAGTACCTATATCTTTAGCATTTGATGATAAAAATCATCTTTCTTGTCATTCTGTAGGTTGTTTAAAATCTAGTACAGAACCTAGATTATCTGAATTGTTTAGTATTTTTGTTGAATAATCTTGTACATTATTAGTAGCAAGGTTAACATTATTTAAATTTTTATTATTTGTAATATTTAAAGGGGAATTGGCGATTAGCAAAATAAATTATAGTATAATTGTTTTTTTTAGTATGTTAAAAGTAAAACTTTGTAAAACCTATAACTATTGCTCAAAATTTAAAAATAAATTTTGATAAATAATATTCTTAATATTATTTTTATTATTAAATTAAAATTTATTTAATTTAATATTTAAATGGATTACATAATGTAATGTAATAAAATTATAATAGTCTATTCTAAAAGTTAACGTATATATCTTACTAGAAATATATATAAAAATATAGCAAGATTACTATAAGGTCGACTTTGAAAATGTACTACGATATAATTATGTAGAATATGTATTTGATATAGCTTTAGTTAAGGTAAAGTTAAAAAAAGCCGGGAGAGAAATTCGAATTCTCATTCTTAATTCATGAAATTATTGTTCTACCGATTAAACTATCCTGGCTAAAACAATATAGATAATAAATAAGAATTTGTCTTATGTTGGGGCGACTCGAACACCCAATAGTAAATACCAAAAATTTATGACTTACCGATTAGTCGACAACATAAACTATATGTATATATAAATATGGGTAACAAGACTTGAACTTGCAAAGTATAAAACTATCCCGTCCTAAGCGGAACCTGTTTACCAATTTCAGCATACCCATGTCTATTAATTTAAGTAGCCATATTAGCCAAGTTTGCTCGAGATAAGATTTGAACTTACAACCTAATCAGCTTCAATGATCCGCTCTACCAATTGAGCTTCTCAAGCGTTAATAATTAACAATATTAATGGTTATGGAGTTATCAGGACTCGATCCTGAAATAACGATATGCAAAATCGTCGTTTTACCAGTTAAACTATAACCCCTAATATATCCAAGAAACGATTCGAACGTTTACGGCTTGCGCCACTTAAGCTTAAGTTAAGACTGTCTACCAGTTCCAGCACTCGGATTTTATAAGACTAAAATGACTTGAACATTTACTCAAACCATCATGAGTGGTTCGCTTTAACCAATTAAGCTATAGTCTTTGGTAGCGAACTTAGGATTTGCACCTAAATAATATGGACATGAGCCATATATGTTACTATTACATTAATTCGCTTTAAGAGATAGGTGATTTGAACACCTGACCTTTCGCGTGTAAAGCGACAGCTCTACCAACTGAGCTAATCTCTTTTATTATTATTAGATTTAATCTTTTTTAACCCAAGGGAGATTTGAACTCCCGCACTAACAGTGAAAATGTTATGTCTTAACCAGTCTTGACCATTGGGTCTTTAAATTATATCTAAAATATATATAGCCTTATGCGAGTATCGAACTCACTTCTACCGATTACAAAACGGTTGCATTACTTTTATGCTAAAAAGGCTTTATTGTAACATATCTAAAATATTATAATGATATTTATTAATATTTAGTATACTATTCTTAAAAATTAGTACTTTATATCTAAAAATGTTTTCATTCTTACAACCAAAGCCTATTAATTGTTAAAAAATAACAATTATGCTCGTAGTGTTCTACTACGTATAAAAGTATCATAAAGTTTGCTTCGCGTTTAGATGCTTTCAACACTTATCTTTAACTGATGTAGCTTTCCTGCCATGCCTATGTTGTCTGGCTACACTACTAATAGTGTAACAATACCTTAGTATAAGTATTAATTATCATTATAACATATATTATAATATAAACCATAAACAACAGGTAAACCAGAGATCAATATACCCAACTCCTTTCGTACGAAGGGGCTATCTTTAATCTACTTTATGTTCCTCTAGAAGATAGAAACCATACTGTCTCACGACGTATTAAACCCAGCTCATGTAGCTCTTTAATCGACGAACAGTCGAACCCTTCATGATTTCTGCATGCATGAGGATGAGCTAAGCCGACATCGAGGTGCCAAACCGCGCACTCAATTTGTACTCTCTTGCGCAAATTAGCCTGTTCAATTTATGTTATCATAAAAGATTCAGCCTAAAGCTGAATATACTTTTATTTCCATTTTTCTCAAAACGGTTCAGACTATTTCATCATCTTTATTAATTAATATAAGGGAGGGAAAATTGTAAATAAAAAAGAAAAAAGAAATTAAGTACTACTTACTCAACCTTTAACACCAAAAGCTCCAACACGTGAAGTTGAGTTAATAACAGTATATTGTAAATTAGCTTTATCATTTCCTCTTAATACTGGTGTAGGATAACCTTTAAATGAAGAATAAACATTTTCTAAATTTCCTTTATATTTAGTTCTACGTTGAGATCTAGAAGCTGAAAAACGTCTAGTTAATCTACCAGCAGCTTCTAATCTAACACCAGATACTCTTTTATATTTTAAATTACTTAAAATAATTTTTTTTAAATACTTAGATTTAGTATTATCTTGTAGTAAAAAATTATCACTATTAAAAATATTAAAATTAAAAAATTTTTTAGATTTTTCTGCTAATTTAACATTTTTAATTTTTGCTTTTCTTATTAAAACTTTAAGATATCTTAAAACATTTCTTTTTTTTTTTAATTTTAATTCTAAAGGTTGAGTAAATATTTTACTATTAAAATAAAAATATTTTAAATTAATGATATTAAATTCAACATTTTTATTAAAAATATTTCTTACTAAACTTATTAAACCTTGTAGATAAGTATTTTCAAATTTAGCTTTATTAATATAAAGCATTTGTTTATAATACATATAGAATTTTAATCTTCTAAAACTTTTTTTAATAAATCTTGTATAGTAAATATTTTGTGCTGTATTTACTTGAGTATTATATTTAGGTAAAAGATTACTTAATAATATACTTTTTTGTTTATGTTTAAACAAAATAGTTAATCCTCTATTTTTTATTAATTTTAATTTTCTAGCAAATTTAGCTTTTTTAAATAAAGTTAAATATCTTTTTTTAAGTCTTAATAAGTAATTAAGTTTTTGTTTATTATAAACATATAATGTTATATTTACTTTATCATTAGTATGTTTAAATTCACCATCACTAATAAATATTCTATTAGTTGATATTTTTCTAAATCTACGACGTAATCTATTTTTTCTTAATAAAGATTCTAGTTGTAAATGATATAAATTAAAGTATGCTTTAATTAATTTCATTACATATTTGCTTTTAATAGGAATTAAATTAATAGCATTTTTATTATAAGCATATATACTACTTTTTCAATTCCTTACAGCAGGTATTACATCTCTATTATAAATAGCTATACTAGAATCATTTAATCCTTTTTTTTTATATGTAGTATTTAATTTTGATTTTATAATATTTAACATATCTATATATATATCTAGATATTAATATAATTAATAGAATTAATTATATAATATTAAAGCTTGGTAAACCAAGTCTAATACATTATTAAAAATAATAATTATTATACAAATAGTGTATTTAATTAATAAAGATGTTGGGCGTTAAAAAAGGATTATTGTTAGCTATACTCACCTTTTAGTCGTTGAACGTCCTTATTTTAATTTATCTTAAAGATAAACACATGCTAAAATAAGTTTCGCTTCAAATACACTTAATTAATATAAGTTGTCTTTGAAATTTACCCAATATATTACCAATATTTTATAATATTGGAGGACTCACAGTTATAAATCCCTAGCGTAACTTTTTCTATAATCCAAGACCTTTCCTTAATGCATCTTGTGATCATATGCCCCGCTTACGCGACTGATAGACTTGTAGGTCAAACAGTAAAGCAAGATTTAGCCATTAAACTTTTAAAGTATTAATAAACATTATATTAATAAAGATAAATACTTTATTAATATAACAAATAAACTTTTAAATCTTTGAACTAAAATTAGAACAAAGTCCAGTAAAGTTTAAAATACATCTATTCACCGCATAGTTAAAATCTTACTTAAAATAAAAAATAATTGTGGAATTTAATCGAATAATAACTGTATAATTATAATAATAATTAGAACAAATTAAAATATTTGTATATAAATATACAAGTTTACAATATGAACTTTGGATATACCCAGGTACTTTTTGTGGGATCTGTGCCCCGCATAAACTGCCTTCTAATCATTAAGAGTATATATAAGGATTCGAATAAAGGTGTTTCATTATTATCTAAACAACTACCTTATACACTATAAATCATCCTAAAATTTCACTCCTATAATTAGTAACAGTAAAGCTGCATAGGGTCTTCTCGTCTATCTAGAGGTAAACAGTATCTGCACTGCTATTCCAATTTCACTGAGACAATCATCGAGACAGCTGTTGCATCGTTAAGTCATTCATGCAGGACCGCATTTAACGGCCAAGGTATTTCGCTACCTTAGGACCCTCATAGGTAAGGCCGCCATTAATCGGGGTGTCCTTCAAAACCTCAGTTAATAATCAAGGTAGATCCGTTACCCAGCCGACATTGGGCAGACATCACACTCAATACTTTGATTTTTTATCTTTGCAGAGTGCTGTGTTTTTATTAAACAGTCGTACAACATTATTTCATGATTCCTCTTATTATTAATTTAATTTTTCATATTTAATTTCATACTTTACTATATGTTAAATTTAATAATAATGGTCCTCCTTATTCCAAAGGTACAGAGTCAATTTGCCGAGTTCCTTAATGATTGTTCTCTCAAACGCCTTTGTATTCTCTACTTGCTTACTTGAGTTAGTTTCTAGGTACGGTTATTTATTGTTTTTTTTCTTTTATTTTTTTTACCAGTGTAAAGTTGTCTTTAATCTATATATTATAGTATTATTAATAATAACATTTAATAAATATATTTTATATAATAATCATTATATAATCTATAAATACATATTAATAATCTAATGGTAATTAATTATTAATTATTATCTTTAATATCATTATAATAGATAAAGACTATTACTTGGTTAAAAAATATTTATTATTTTACTCACTCTATTATATTTGTAAATCACAATATTATAATAAGTATGTATTATATATTATAATTTACAATTTTATACCAATAAGTATGAGTATTAAATATTTTCCACTTCAAATAATAAAATAAACTTTTCCAGAACCTTTATTACTTGTTAAAGGTTTTGGTATTATCATATAAAAAAAGCATAAAACGTCATCAAAATTATCATTTGATTAATTTTTTTAGACACCGATTTTAGATGAAACCATAAGCTTCAGGCGAGGCTAAAAGCCTTTTTCGTTACTCATGTCAGCATTCTCTCTTGGATTTAACAGATACTCATAAATCGTAATATAATATTTACTACTACTAACTTTATTTATTTAACTATATAACCCACACTAAATAACTAATTTAAAAATATATCGTTAAATATATAATCAATTAATTATTATATTGTAGTATAATTAAATAAATAATCAATCACAATATATAATAAATCATATATTTAGTTTAGATAGCTTTATGCAAGATCTTTAATATTTTAAGAAAAATATTAATATTTTGTTTAATCCAATGTTCCGCTACCCCACAAAAATCCTAAGTCACAGCGCTTAAATTTAGATTTAACATCTAATCTAAGCCACAGCGCTTTAATTTTAATTTGTGTACAAGGTTTCGGTATATTATTTAGATCCGTTAAATTTTCGGCGTTTTTTCCTAATTTATTAATCAGTGCTCTGTTACGAGGTCTTCAAAAAATGGCCGCTTCTAAGCCTATTTCCTGATTGTTTTAAAAAAAAACATCCTTAATTTCACTTAACAATAATTTTGGAACCTTAACTCTTGTTCTGGGCTGTTTCCCTTTAGACATACAACCTTATCGCACTATGTCCGATTATTTAACATTCATCTTTGCCCTTCCGAGTGCAAATACTCTCCGGTAAAGTCACTACAACCCCCCGATGTTGACAAATATCTTAGATATTGTCCGAGATCACAGTTCTGTACCTGCTAAGATGTTAATTAAATTACCTACTTACATAGGTTTCGCGGAAAACCAGCTATACTAGTCAGTTTTGTCTTTCACTAACTTACCACAGTTCATCGGATATCTTTACAACGATAACCCGTTCGGGCTTTTATAACCCTGACCATGGTAAGATCACTAGCCTTCGGGTCTAATTCTAGATACTAATTCATTTTTTCATAATTGGTTTATCTGCGTATCTACCTCCTAATTTTATTAATAAATTTACATACCAATATTAAAATAATATCATTAGACATAATGTCTAATGTTCTATATGTAAATGCTTATAAAAGAGATGTTACTTGCATCTAAAATTAACTTGCTGACCCATTATGCAAAAGGTACGCTCTTATTATTTATTTAAATTTTAACTTGAGCTGCTTATAAAACTACTATTTCAGGGTATTTCCCTCACGGTACTGTTACTCTATCGCTTATATATTTTTTTTAGCCTTAGAGGAAGGTTCCCCTATTTTTCAACAGATTTTTTTCCGTTATACTTAAATATACTAAATAGTATATTTACTATAAACAATTATAACCTATATTTAGTAAATATAGTAATTATTTATTAAGGCTTTTGCTATTCAGAAGACACCAAATAACAATCTCGTTTGATTTCTTTTACTAAAGTTACTAAGATATTTCAATTCACTTTGTCTTATAATTAGATTTCTCTATGATTTCTAGTTTATATTGTTCCCTAGATATAAATATCTTGAAATATATAGCTAACCATCCATAATAGTTTCTTTATATACTTGTCTTGATTTCTCAAGATGTATATGGTACATATCATCTTTATTGAGCCATATTATTAGACTTCTTTTAGTTATCAGGTTATTATGATTCGAACATAAACAATCTCCAACCCAAATGAAGCGACCAACCACCGGACACTAACCTGTAAGACCTATAATGTATTTACATTAATTTAATTTTATATAATAACATATTAATACATTATTATACGCAATTTTATTTAATTAATTTTTTTTATACATTATAGGTATCAGAGAGTATATGATTCGAACATATGAAAGTTTATACCTTTAGCTAGACTCAAGCTAGCCGCCTTAAACCACTCAGCAAACTCTCTTTTTTTTTTTTGATTCTTCAGTGACTCGAACACTGAACATATCCTTATCAAGAATACACTTTACCAGTTAAGTTAAAGAACCTATAATATATTCAAGAGCACTTAGATTTGAACTAAGAAATATAAGGTTGAAGCTTACAGTTTTACCTATTAAACTATGCTCTTCGGAAAAAAGATGAATCGAACATCTAAGTGTTAAAACACAATATTTAGCAAATATCTTACCCTACCAATAGCAACTTTTCCTTTAATTTATATATATAAATATATACGAGTTAGACCGGTTTCGATCCGGCATCTATTTTCTCGACAAGAAAACCCTTTACCAATTAAGTTACTAACCCTATATATGGCTAGCTGAATTCGAATCAGCACACTTTACTTGGAAGGTAAACAGTCTACCATTAACTTATAGCCATTATGACTTTGAATATTTAAATTATTATGACTAGCTGAATTCGAATCAGCACATCTTATATGGTAAATAAGCAGTCTACCATTAACTTATAGTCATTTTCGGAATTTTAATTCAGATTATAGTAATCTATTAAGACCTATGGGATTTGAACCCATATTATAATGATTAAAAGTCACATGTTTTACCATTAAACTAAAGTCTCTAAAAGATATATAATTTATGTTGTAAAATAACAGGTCTATATAGACCTGTTATTTAAAGCAAATATATCTTATTATTTATATATATTTAGATACTATACCTTAAGTATAATAAATAGATATTTAAACATATTTATTTCTAATAACCTCAGTAGTATACAGAAATATATAAGAATAATCATACAACGTCTACAAAATGTCAGTATAATATACCTGATTCGTAACCAAGGTGATGGTGATCTGTTAAATGGTATGCAGCTAAACGTCATAATCCTACAGCTAAGAAAGCTGTTCCAATAATAACGTGTAAACCGTGGAAACCAGTACCAAAGTAGAAACATGAACCATAAACACCATCAGAAATAGTGAAAGAAGATACTGAATATTCAACACCTTGGAAGAAAGTAAATATTACAGCTAATACAATTGTTACAGCTGTACCATATAAAGCACCTTTTCTATTACCTTGTATTAAAGAATGGTGAGCATATGTAATTGTCACACCTGAAGATAATAATAATATAGTGTTTAATAATGGTAATTCAAAAGGATTAACAGCTTGTATACCTAATGGAGGTCATTGTGCACCTAATTCAACACTAGGTGATATTGCACTATGAAAGAATGCTCAGAATATAGCTAAGAAGAAGAAAACTTCAGATATAATAAATAAACCTACACCTAAGTTTAATCCTTTTTGTACAGCATTAGTATGATTACCTAAATAAGTTCCTTCTGAAATTACATCTCTAAATCATAAAGCCATAACGTAAATAACGTTAAATACAGCTAAAGCTACTAAATATTGGAATCCTTGGAATCCATGCATAAATAAAACTGTAGTTGTTGTTAATATAAATAATGACAAACTAGTAAACAATGGTCAAGGTGACGGTGATACTAAATGGAAAGGATGATTTTGAAAATTACTTTTTGATTTATATATCATATTTTAATTTAATAATTAATTGTTTAAGCTTTATCTCTCTATTTTTGTTTTATTGTGATAACTATAGCACCTACCATACCTAATAGTAAAATAATAGAAGTAACAATTAATCACATTGAATAACTAGTATACATAATATTACCTATACTAGCTATATGTGTAGGTTCTATTAGTGAATTATCTCAACCTTTACTACTTGCATAACCAATTTGTTGTTTTAAATCAACTATATTAAATAATTCATTATCTAATTCTACATTATATATATCAGAATATGAATTAGATAAATAAGAAACAATACTATTTTCTGTAAAATTTAAAGGTAATACTTGTGCCATTATATAATAAAAAATAATAATAGTTAAACCAGCTAAAGGTAAATCATTATTAGTATCATTAAATAATTCAGAAACTCTAATGTTAATTAACATTAAAATAAATAAAAATAAAATAGATACAGCACCTACATAAACTAATATATAAGCTAATCCTATAAAATTATATCCTACTAAAATTAATAAACCTGCAACATTAACAAACAAACCTATTAAAAATAAAACAGATACTACAGGATTTCTACTACTTATAGTAAGTATACCTAATAAAATAGATACTAAATAAATAATATCTACAAATTCTATTCTAAATCCATTAGTAATAGAATCATTTAATAAAAATATATTATTCATAATAAAAAAAAAACTAAATCTATTAACATATTATACAAATAATAATAAATGTCTAGATAGGGTTAGATAAAGATCTAATTAGGGAGAAAAGGAATCGAACCTTCGATAGCTTATAGCTATTGAGTTTACAGCTCAACCCGTTAACCAGCTCACGGGACCTCCCTATTTCATATATATATATTTAATCTTTAACTGGAATTGAACCAATTTATTATATACCTATATTTTGATTTGATAATATATATACTATTATTTTTTTTTTTAAATTTTATACTCCCCGTGCAATTTCCATTACACGAACCTTATTTCGACTTAACACCAATCAAAGTTTTGCATACGAAAACTATCCTGCATATTTATATACCATAAATATATATAACTTTACACAGAAAAAATCAAACTTACTGCATCTTCTTTTTTCAGCGCCTGACGAGTGGTTAGTACCTAACTAAGATAAAATTCACCGTGACGTTGGTGATTCACGATTACTAGTAATTCCTTTTTCATGTAGTCGAGTTACAGACTACAATCCATATTATTTCCTTTTTTGGGGATTAGCTCCATTTCACAATATCGCATCCCATTGTAAAGGCGTATGTGGCACGTCTATAGCCCACAGCATTAAGGCCATAATGACTTGTCTTAATCCCTTTTATCTGGTCCGATGTAGTAGCGAACCACTTTATATAAACAAATAAAGTGAGGGTTTTCGTTAATTAAAGGAATTAACCAAATCTCACGACATTAACTAAAGACAGCCATGCAGCGCTTGTAACAATTTTTTATAATATGCTATACAAGCTGTGGTAAGGTTTTTCGCGGATCATCGAATTAAATAACATACTTCACTACTGGTTTTAGAAACGGTCTAATGATTTCAGTTTATATGTTGCCATAGTACTCTTGAGGTGGAATGCTTACACTTTCGTTTATACATTAAATATATATATCTAATGTATGACATTCATCATTGTCTGCTTGGACTATTAGGGTATCTAATCCTGTTTGCTACCCAAGCCTTCGTCTCTCAACGTCAGTTATTACATAGAAGGACGCCTTCGCCGTTGACAGTCCTCCTGGTATCATCAAATTTTATCTCTACTCCAGAAATTCTTCCTTCTCTCATATAACTCTAGTAAAAAAGTACTCGTTTAGAGTTTAATTTACCGTCTACTTACCCTTTAAACCCAATAAAGATAACTAACACTAGCCTCCTACGTATTACCGCGACTGCTGGCACGTAGTTTGGTCAAGACTTATAAATAGATTATGTCATTATATCTAATCTATTTAGAATTTTATGCGAGTTAATCGCGAATGCACTTATACAAAGTTAACATTATCATTCTTCCAAGTTACTGGTTCAGCCTTTCGGCCATTGACCAATATTCCTCACTGCTGTACATAAAAGCATTGGGTTTTTTTCAGACCCAATGTGGTCGATCAACTTTCCAGTTACGACTACGGTTTATTGCTAGAAAAGTCATTACCTTTCCTACTACTCACCGAGATAAAAATTATCATCTTAAAGCGGTAATTAAACCTTTGGTTATAAGGGATTTTTTCCTTACTTTAAGGTAGCCAATTTATCTTTTACTCACCTGTACACCACTACTACTTAATTTAATTATTATATAATAATTAAACTAATTAGTCGTTCGATTAGCATGTGTCAAGTACTTGGACAGTGTTCAGTTAGAGCCATCATCAAACTCTCTATTTTATTTTTAATGCATACATCACATCTATATTGTTTTATATATAACTATAAAATTATCAATTTTAATGTTATTATTTAAAGATATAATTAAGCCAGTTTCTGTTTAACTTTAATAATTCTAAATAAAAACTTAACATAGGATTCTTGTTCGCTATTATTTTATTATTACTTATAAGTATTTTATATAATTTTAGTTTCTGTTAACATCCTTATATTTTTTATAATTATTGAATATATATATATATATTCAAGTGTATATGCCTAATAAGTATTGGACTTTCCTATTTTCATAAAATTTTTATATCTTTAAAAAAATTATTATAATATAAAATTATAATAATATAAATTGTTTATATATAGATATTGTATATATATCTATATACTCTAAATATACTATAATATTAATGTAAATCTAAACCATCTTTAATATATGAACAAGCTAAAACTACAAAAACTTGAGCTTGAATAAATGCTATAGCTAATTCTAAACCAGAGAATGCAATAATAAATGCTAAAGGTATTAAACCTAATATGAAGAATATTACACCACTAGTCATAATATTATATGTGAATCCACTTAAGATACTTAAAAGCATGTGACCACTTAATATGTTAGCAGCTAATCTTAATCCTAATGAAACATTTCTAGATAAGTATGAAATAAATTCAATTAAAACTAATAAAGGTAATAAAGCTAAAGGACAACCTGAAGGTACAAATAATGAGAAGAATTTTAACCCATGTCTTTGGAAACCTAATATTGTTGCACCTAAAACAACAGTAAAACTAATAGAGAATGTTAATATAAAGTGTGCTGTAGATGCAAAACTATATGGTACTAATCCTATTAAATTATTTACTAAAATAAATATGAATAATACATACATTAATGGAAAGAACATTTGTCCTTTATTAGGATTAATTTGGTTTACTACTATACCATGTACTGTAGCATAAATACTTTCTTGACTTATTGATCAGTTATTAGGTATTATTTTATTATTATTTGTAGCTAATAAGCTATATGTTAAAATTAAAAAGATACTAATTGATAAGTATAAACCTATATTAGTTAATGATAAGTGTAAATTACCTAATAAGTTAGCGTTAAGAGAAAATAAATCTCTTACTTCAAATTGGTCTAATGGACTTAATACAAAATCTAAATGACGCATATTATTGTTTATTTATAAGATATATATAAATATTAACTTATTATTTCCATTACCTAATGAAACTCTATTAAGATAGAGATATATATAATAATAAAAAATTATTATGTTTTAGTTATATATATAATACAACTACTAATTTATATAATTATAATTTATTTATGTAAATACGTGAAATAAAAGTACGTACAAATCTAGGTAATATGTATTTAGTAAATGTATATATTAATACTGTTAATATAACAAAAGTAAATACTACTTGATTTACAAAAAGAATGGTACTAATTGTGGCATATATTTGTATTTTATCTATTATATGGATATTTTCTTAATATATCTTGACTTTTTTTTTTTTAGATTATAAGGTAAAGTAAAAATAAGCCCTTAAGATGAATCGAACATCTATCAAAATATTAACAGTATCTCGCTCTACCATTGAGCTATAAAGGCTAAAATAATAATATGAATAATAATATTATTACAATTCTTACCCAAGGGTCGAACTTGGATCAAAATATTAGAAGTATTCGGCTCTGCCATTGAGCTAGTAAGAAGATAAATAAACATAATTATTGATTATAATAAAACAAAACAATAAATGTTATTAAAATAAATAAATTATATCTAATATATTAATTTATATTATAAATTAAAGAAGAAACAGAGTAATGTAAACCATCTAATATAGGAGCAGGATATACACCAAATAATACTGTAAATACTACAAATACTAATAATAATATAAACTCTCTTCTAGTAACATCACCTATGTTTTCTACAAAATATACAGAATAAGAACCACCAAAAGCTATTCTATTATACATAAATATAGTATAAGCTGCAGATAATACAATAGAAGTACTAGCTAGTATACCTAATATAGGCATTCTTTCAAATGCACCATATAATGACATAAATTCACCTATAAAATTTAAAGTTAAAAGGTGTACTATTACCTAAACATAATATAAAGAATAATACAGAGAATATAGGCATAATTTGAGCCATACCTCTATAATATGTAATTAATCTAGTAGAAGATCTATCGTATAAAATACCTCCAGCACAAATAAATAATGCTGGTGATACAAAACCGTGAGCTAAACCTAAAACAATTGCACCTTCTATACCTTGTATTGTATTACTAAACGCACCTATTAAATATACAGCTGCGTGAGATACAGAAGAGTAAGCAATTAATTCTTTAATATCTATAGTTCTTAATGTACTAAAACTAGCATAGATTATAGTTATTACACCTATTACATAAATTATATATGTAAAGTTTAAAGAAGCTTTAGGTAATAAAGGTAACATTAATCTAAATATACCATATAAACTTAATTTTAAAACTATACCTGCTAATATAATACTACCAGATAATGGTGATTCAACGTGAGCTTTTAGTAATCAAGTATTTAAAAAATAACTGGTGTTTTTACAGCAAAAGCTATAAATATACCGTAAAATAAAAATAATTGAGTTACATAACTAAAGTTTGCTTTAGATAATGCATCAAAATCAGTAGTACCCATAATAGAAGACATAACTATTATAGATAATAACATAAACAATGATCCTAATAAAGTGTATAAAAATAAATAGAAACTAGCTCTTACTTTATTATGAACCAAATAATCCTATTAATAAGAATAAAGGAGGTAATATACTTTCAAAAGATATAGAATAATAATACATCTAAAACTAAGAATACAGCTAATAATAATGTTTCTAATAATAACATAATTACTACAAATGATAAAACATTTTGAGATTGTATTGAATTTCAATTAGATAAAATAGCTACAGGCATTATTATAGTTGTTAATAATATAAAATATATAGATAAACCATCCACACCTAAATATACATCAAAATAACTTACTTGATAATGTTCTTCAATAAATTGAAATTGTTTACTACTAAAATCAAAAAGTATAAACATTACCAATGATACAATTAAATTTATTATTGTTGTAGTTAAGGCTATAGATTTTATCTTAATATTATTTACTAAACTTAAACCATAATTAGTCTCTATTGTTACAAGACTTATACCTATTAATGGAATTAATAATAATAATAAGGACATATTTAATTTTTAATATATATATATACTTTCTGCTTAAAAACATTAATTTGTTTTTGTTACACCTTATATATGCTATAAAGCTTAAGTATATATCAGTTAATACTATATTATAATTTATTATTATTTTTTGGTATACATACACAATACTATATTGTAATTTATAGGTTTACATAATAAATCTATATATGATTATATGAATTAAATATAGATCACTAAAAAGTAGCTAAATTAATAAGAAAAATGACAATTAAAGTATTAAGCTTGTAGGAAAAATATCTAAACCAAATACAACACAAGAGTATTAAATCAACATATAGCTATAATTAAAGGTAATAATAGAGTTCAGCAAACAGACATTAATTGATCAAAAAGAACAAATTCTAGGGGAAGATGCTCTAACTCAAATAAACACAAATATTAATAAAGCAGTTTTTAAAAGCTAAATTTAAAGGAGATACAGATCAATATTAACAAGATATCTTGTAATATGGGACTATTTTATACTAAATATATTTATATAATATATCTATTATAAATTCAACAGATATAATACATAAATAACCTACCAAAAAAATAAAATACTCTTTAAAATACAAATTTAATATAATACTAGCATATTCAGCTAAGAAAAAGAATACGAATACACTAGCTGAATGTTCTATTACAAAACCACTAACAAGTTCTGATTCAGCTTCAGCTAAATCAAAAGGAGCTCTATTAGTTTCTGCTATAGAACCTATAAAGAATATAATAAATAAAGGAAATAATGTTAATATAAGAAATCAACTATTCTTTGTGATTCTACAATAGTAATAATATTTAAATTACCTGTTAATAAGATAATTAATATAATTACAGAACTTAATATTAACTCATAACTAATTAACTGAGCTGTACTTCTTAATGAACCTAAAAAAGCATATTTAGAATTAGCAGATCAACCTGCTAATAATGTACCATATGTAGCTAAAGATGATACAGCTAACATATAAAGCATACCTAAACTATAATCAGATACAAAAATTCCACTATCAAATGGTACAACTAAATAACCTAATAAAGAAAAGCTAAAGTTATCATAGGTCCTATAAAAACAATATAATATTAGCTTGTGTTGGAGCTACATGTCTTTTAATAATAATTTTTAAAGCATCAGCAAATGCTGTAGTAAACCATAATAACCTGCTGCATTAGGACCTAATCTTCTTTACATAGAAGCCATAGTTTTACGTTCGGCTATAAGTTACAAATGCAACTGAAAGTGAAGCAGGTAATATTAATAATAGCCCTTCAAGAATTGTAAATTATACTTATCATTTATTTATTTATTATTTATTATAATAATATATATCAATAGAATATTTATATTTATATTAAAATTAATTGTAATTAACAACCTGCAGTTTTTATTCTATATATATAAATATTTAATAAATATACTCAATATTCTACATTGAACTTTTTATGTTTAATATATATCTAATATTTTAACTAAAAATATAGGTTAATATTATATGTAAACTATTTGTATAGTATTTAGAATAGTATACTGTAAATGCAAACATAGCTATTTAAGGAGTTCGGGTAACTCAAATCCCTTATTTCGATTTGCAATCGAAACGCAGAACCTTCTACTCAAACTCCTTCAATTTGTAAATATTAATTAAATATAATAGGTATAATAATATTATTATATACGAATTATTTTTTAGTAGCTAATTCTATAAACCATTTTCTATAATACTTACTACAGGTACTATAATAAATAGAAGTGTGCAAAAGTATAATACAGTAGATATTTGTCCTACTTCAATAAATGGTGTTTAAACTGTTTTGCACCTATTTGCACTAATACTAAGAAATTAGCTACAAATATAAAGATGCAATTTTACTTAAAGGTCTAAAGTACCCTCTTGACTTGAAAATCTCTTAATGGCATTGCCATTAAAGCTAAAATAGCACAAAATATGGCTATAACTCTAATAATTTATTAGGTATAGATCTTAATATTGCATGGAAAGGTAATAAATATCTTCTGGTACAATAGCAGGTGGAGTTTGTATAGGATTAGCCACAACATAATTTTCACTATCTCCCAATGCATTAGGCATAAAGAAAACAAATATAGATAAAACTATAAAGAATAAGAATATAGTAACTAAATCTTTAAATAAGAAGTAAGGAGCAAAGGTAATCTATCATAATTAGCTGGATACCTAAAGGATTACCTTATCCTACTACATCGTGGTAGCTATTAAGTGCATTAATACTATGCAGCTAATACAAAGGAAATAACAAGTGTAATGCAAAAATCTATTTAATGTAGCATTATTAACTGAAAAACCACCTCATATAAATTCGAACTATATCTTGACCTATTCAAGGTCTAGCACTCATTAAGTTAGTAATAACAGTTGCACCTCATAAACTCATTTGACCGTATGGTAATACGTAACCTAAAAAAGCTGTAGCCATCATTATTATAAAAGATAACTGTACCAATAACGTGTTAATGTTCTTGGTGATTTGTAAGATCCATAGTATAAACCTCTACCTATGTGTAGGTATACTAAAAGAAGAAAGCTGAAGCTGTATTAGCGTGTAAATAACGCATTAATCAACCATTGTTAACATCTCTCATAATGTGTTCAACGAATTAAATGCTTCAGCTACACTAGGTGTATAATGCATAGCGTAATGTAACTCCTGTTACAATTTGTAATATTAAACATATTGCCTAATAATGAACCAAAAACATAAACAACTTATATTGGCTGGTGTAGGTGCGTCGATTAAGTAAGAATTTACTAATCTTAATAAAGGATGACTTTTAAGAATTCTCATATTTTTATTACATATTTATTGTTATTGTTCTATTTTATGTTTTATTTTGCTATATTATAATATAAATAAATAACATATAAATAAATATAAATATATATATTTATATATATTTATATGGGTTCATTCAATTAAAACTGCTATGCAGCCGAAAAAGAAATTAGAATTTCTATTCTTAATAAATGTAATCATGGATCTATATATATATATATATTTAAATTATATATTTATACTCTATATTAATATAAATATTATATAGATAATATTTATATTAATTTATGTAAGTTTGTTAAATTAAAGCTTTATAAATATTTTAAATATTAACAGGAATAAATAATGCTATAGCTAATAAATTAGATAAATGTAATGTTTCATTAGGCATAAACATAAATAAAAGTATAATTAATGTTAGAATAGAAATAATTATAGATAAAGAACTAGATAAAGCAAAATTAGAATTAAAATATATTTTATTAACTACTTTATTTTTTTGTAAAATAAGGCAGGTATTCTTAAATCTTTTAAGCTACTAAAATATGCGAATAAGAATGTCCATCAAAGAACATAGTTTTTACTGATAAATAAATAATATACAGCAATTATAACACTAGTTAATACACCTATAAGGTTAAAAGATAAATCCCTATAATAAACAAGCTGTAGAAAATACCATCTGTTTAGCAAAAGAATCCCATTAAAGGTGGAATACCAGCAAATGAGAATAAAGTAATAGTTAAACTTAAAGCTAAGAAACTATTAATATGGAAATATCCTTTAAGCTGACTTATAAGTTGTATAGGTGAATTATTTTTATCTATTAAATTATTATGATTAATATTTTTATCATTATAAGCATATAAGCTATAACCTATAGCTATTAATAAAATAAATGCATTTAAATTAGATAAACTATATTAAGATAAATAGAAAATAAATGATTGTATAGATTCAAACACTATTAATAGTTAATGCTAATAACATAAAACCTAAATGAGATATAGTACTATAAGCAAAATAATATTTTAATTCTAAATTGAGTTAAACCTAATACAGGACCAATTATTAAAGTATAATAATGAACTTGTTAATAGCTAGTAGTTCAATATATTGTGTAGTAATATATATATACTATTTGTGTAATGAACTAATTGTAATAATAGTTAATATAGAAATTTTAGCTATAATAGCTACACAAAGTAGTAACTATAGTAGGTATTCCATCATAAACATCAGGTGATCAAAAATGGAATGGTGCAGCTGATACTTTACAATCTAATCCTATAGTTATTAATAATAAGCAATAAGATATATAAGTAGTAATTTGTTGTTCATCTAATACACCTGCTAAATTATTTATAGCATAGGAAACTGTCTAAACATATTGGCACCTAAATTTTGCATATATTAAAGCTATACCCTAATAATATAAGACAAGATGCTAAATCACCTAGTAAAAAATGAGTTAAACCAGCAGATGTAGCTGATTCAGAATTTCTATACATAGTACATAATAAATATAAACCATAACTTTGTAATTCTATAGATAAGAATATAGATGCAAATCACTACTACATGGTAATAATAAACTACCTATTATAATAAATAATAACATTAATGTATATTCTAATATTGTATATTGTTCTCCTTTTTAAAATTTATATTAGATACAGCAATGTTTTTAACAAAATCTGTAATTTTGTAAATAATAATTTAGATAAACTTAAGTACTGGATCTAGATATAAGTTTTCAAGGATAAAAAACCAGTTAAATTCAGTATTAATAATGTAATAATAATATTAATATGTGAAATGTTT
>NW_026623129.1:0-94040 GCF_028827405.1 Penicillium crustosum | reverse complement strand
TCTTTTAGAGACTTTAGTTTAATGGTAAAACATGTGGGCTTTTTAATCATTATAATATGGGTTCAAATCCCATAGGTCTTAATAGATTACTATAATCTGAATTAAAATTCCGAAAATGACTATAAGTTAATGGTAGACTGCTTATTTACCATATAAGATGTGCTGATTCGAATTCAGCTAGTCATAATAATTTAAATATTCAAAGTCATAATGGCTATAAGTTAATGGTAGACTGTTTACCTTCCAAGTAAAGTGTGCTGATTCGAATTCAGCTAGCCATATATAGGGTTAGTAACTTAATTGGTAAAGGGTTTTCTTGTCGAGAAAATAGATGCCGGATCGAAACCGGTCTAACTCGTATATATTTATATATATAAATTAAAGGAAAAGTTGCTATTGGTAGGGTAAGATATTTGCTAAATATTGTGTTTTAACACTTAGATGTTCGATTCATCTTTTTCCGAAGAGCATAGTTTAATAGGTAAAACTGTAAGCTTCAACCTTATATTTCTTAGTTCAAATCTAAGTGCTCTTGAATATATTATAGGTTCTTTAACTTAACTGGTAAAGTGTATTCTTGATAAGGATATGTTCAGTGTTCGAGTCACTGAAGAATCAAAAAAAAAAAAAAGAGAGTTTGCTGAGTGGTTTAAGGCGGCTAGCTTGAGTCTAGCTAAAGGTATAAACTTTCATATGTTCGAATCATATACTCTCTGATACCTATAATGTATAAAAAAAATTAATTAAATAAAATTGCGTATAATAATGTATTAATATGTTATTATATAAAATTAAATTAATGTAAATACATTATAGGTCTTACAGGTTAGTGTCCGGTGGTTGGTCGCTTCATTTGGGTTGGAGATTGTTTATGTTCGAATCATAATAACCTGATAACTAAAAGAAGTCTAATAATATGGCTCAATAAAGATGATATGTACCATATACATCTTGAGAAATCAAGACAAGTATATAAAGAAACTATTATGGATGGTTAGCTATATATTTCAAGATATTTATATCTAGGGAACAATATAAACTAGAAATCATAGAGAAATCTAATTATAAGACAAAGTGAATTGAAATATCTTAGTAACTTTAGTAAAAGAAATCAAACGAGATTGTTATTTGGTGTCTTCTGAATAGCAAAAGCCTTAATAAATAATTACTATATTTACTAAATATAGGTTATAATTGTTTATAGTAAATATACTATTTAGTATATTTAAGTATAACGGAAAAAAATCTGTTGAAAAATAGGGGAACCTTCCTCTAAGGCTAAAAAAATATATAAGCGATAGAGTAACAGTACCGTGAGGGAAATACCCTGAAATAGTAGTTTTATAAGCAGCTCAAGTTAAAATTTAAATAAATAATAAGAGCGTACCTTTTGCATAATGGGTCAGCAAGTTAATTTTAGATGCAAGTAACATCTCTTTTATAAGCATTTACATATAGAACATTAGACATTATGTCTAATGATATTATTTTAATATTGGTATGTAAATTTATTAATAAAATTAGGAGGTAGATACGCAGATAAACCAATTATGAAAAAATGAATTAGTATCTAGAATTAGACCCGAAGGCTAGTGATCTTACCATGGTCAGGGTTATAAAAGCCCGAACGGGTTATCGTTGTAAAGATATCCGATGAACTGTGGTAAGTTAGTGAAAGACAAAACTGACTAGTATAGCTGGTTTTCCGCGAAACCTATGTAAGTAGGTAATTTAATTAACATCTTAGCAGGTACAGAACTGTGATCTCGGACAATATCTAAGATATTTGTCAACATCGGGGGTTGTAGTGACTTTACCGGAGAGTATTTGCACTCGGAAGGGCAAAGATGAATGTTAAATAATCGGACATAGTGCGATAAGGTTGTATGTCTAAAGGGAAACAGCCCAGAACAAGAGTTAAGGTTCCAAAATTATTGTTAAGTGAAATTAAGGATGTTTTTTTTTAAAACAATCAGGAAATAGGCTTAGAAGCGGCCATTTTTTGAAGACCTCGTAACAGAGCACTGATTAATAAATTAGGAAAAAACGCCGAAAATTTAACGGATCTAAATAATATACCGAAACCTTGTACACAAATTAAAATTAAAGCGCTGTGGCTTAGATTAGATGTTAAATCTAAATTTAAGCGCTGTGACTTAGGATTTTTGTGGGGTAGCGGAACATTGGATTAAACAAAATATTAATATTTTTCTTAAAATATTAAAGATCTTGCATAAAGCTATCTAAACTAAATATATGATTTATTATATATTGTGATTGATTATTTATTTAATTATACTACAATATAATAATTAATTGATTATATATTTAACGATATATTTTTAAATTAGTTATTTAGTGTGGGTTATATAGTTAAATAAATAAAGTTAGTAGTAGTAAATATTATATTACGATTTATGAGTATCTGTTAAATCCAAGAGAGAATGCTGACATGAGTAACGAAAAAGGCTTTTAGCCTCGCCTGAAGCTTATGGTTTCATCTAAAATCGGTGTCTAAAAAAATTAATCAAATGATAATTTTGATGACGTTTTATGCTTTTTTTATATGATAATACCAAAACCTTTAACAAGTAATAAAGGTTCTGGAAAAGTTTATTTTATTATTTGAAGTGGAAAATATTTAATACTCATACTTATTGGTATAAAATTGTAAATTATAATATATAATACATACTTATTATAATATTGTGATTTACAAATATAATAGAGTGAGTAAAATAATAAATATTTTTTAACCAAGTAATAGTCTTTATCTATTATAATGATATTAAAGATAATAATTAATAATTAATTACCATTAGATTATTAATATGTATTTATAGATTATATAATGATTATTATATAAAATATATTTATTAAATGTTATTATTAATAATACTATAATATATAGATTAAAGACAACTTTACACTGGTAAAAAAAATAAAAGAAAAAAAACAATAAATAACCGTACCTAGAAACTAACTCAAGTAAGCAAGTAGAGAATACAAAGGCGTTTGAGAGAACAATCATTAAGGAACTCGGCAAATTGACTCTGTACCTTTGGAATAAGGAGGACCATTATTATTAAATTTAACATATAGTAAAGTATGAAATTAAATATGAAAAATTAAATTAATAATAAGAGGAATCATGAAATAATGTTGTACGACTGTTTAATAAAAACACAGCACTCTGCAAAGATAAAAAATCAAAGTATTGAGTGTGATGTCTGCCCAATGTCGGCTGGGTAACGGATCTACCTTGATTATTAACTGAGGTTTTGAAGGACACCCCGATTAATGGCGGCCTTACCTATGAGGGTCCTAAGGTAGCGAAATACCTTGGCCGTTAAATGCGGTCCTGCATGAATGACTTAACGATGCAACAGCTGTCTCGATGATTGTCTCAGTGAAATTGGAATAGCAGTGCAGATACTGTTTACCTCTAGATAGACGAGAAGACCCTATGCAGCTTTACTGTTACTAATTATAGGAGTGAAATTTTAGGATGATTTATAGTGTATAAGGTAGTTGTTTAGATAATAATGAAACACCTTTATTCGAATCCTTATATATACTCTTAATGATTAGAAGGCAGTTTATGCGGGGCACAGATCCCACAAAAAGTACCTGGGTATATCCAAAGTTCATATTGTAAACTTGTATATTTATATACAAATATTTTAATTTGTTCTAATTATTATTATAATTATACAGTTATTATTCGATTAAATTCCACAATTATTTTTTATTTTAAGTAAGATTTTAACTATGCGGTGAATAGATGTATTTTAAACTTTACTGGACTTTGTTCTAATTTTAGTTCAAAGATTTAAAAGTTTATTTGTTATATTAATAAAGTATTTATCTTTATTAATATAATGTTTATTAATACTTTAAAAGTTTAATGGCTAAATCTTGCTTTACTGTTTGACCTACAAGTCTATCAGTCGCGTAAGCGGGGCATATGATCACAAGATGCATTAAGGAAAGGTCTTGGATTATAGAAAAAGTTACGCTAGGGATTTATAACTGTGAGTCCTCCAATATTATAAAATATTGGTAATATATTGGGTAAATTTCAAAGACAACTTATATTAATTAAGTGTATTTGAAGCGAAACTTATTTTAGCATGTGTTTATCTTTAAGATAAATTAAAATAAGGACGTTCAACGACTAAAAGGTGAGTATAGCTAACAATAATCCTTTTTAACGCCCAACATCTTTATTAATTAAATACACTATTTGTATAATAATTATTATTTTTAATAATGTATTAGACTTGGTTTACCAAGCTTTAATATTATATAATTAATTCTATTAATTATATTAATATCTAGATATATATATAGATATGTTAAATATTATAAAATCAAAATTAAATACTACATATAAAAAAAAAGGATTAAATGATTCTAGTATAGCTATTTATAATAGAGATGTAATACCTGCTGTAAGGAATTGAAAAAGTAGTATATATGCTTATAATAAAAATGCTATTAATTTAATTCCTATTAAAAGCAAATATGTAATGAAATTAATTAAAGCATACTTTAATTTATATCATTTACAACTAGAATCTTTATTAAGAAAAAATAGATTACGTCGTAGATTTAGAAAAATATCAACTAATAGAATATTTATTAGTGATGGTGAATTTAAACATACTAATGATAAAGTAAATATAACATTATATGTTTATAATAAACAAAAACTTAATTACTTATTAAGACTTAAAAAAAGATATTTAACTTTATTTAAAAAAGCTAAATTTGCTAGAAAATTAAAATTAATAAAAAATAGAGGATTAACTATTTTGTTTAAACATAAACAAAAAGTATATTATTAAGTAATCTTTTACCTAAATATAATACTCAAGTAAATACAGCACAAAATATTTACTATACAAGATTTATTAAAAAAGTTTTAGAAGATTAAAATTCTATATGTATTATAAACAAATGCTTTATATTAATAAAGCTAAATTTGAAAATACTTATCTACAAGGTTTAATAAGTTTAGTAAGAAATATTTTTAATAAAAATGTTGAATTTAATATCATTAATTTAAAATATTTTTATTTTAATAGTAAAATATTTACTCAACCTTTAGAATTAAAATTAAAAAAAAAAAAGAAATGTTTTAAGATATCTTAAAGTTTTAATAAGAAAAGCAAAAATTAAAAATGTTAAATTAGCAGAAAAATCTAAAAAATTTTTTAATTTTAATATTTTTAATAGTGATAATTTTTTACTACAAGATAATACTAAATCTAAGTATTTAAAAAAAATTATTTTAAGTAATTTAAAATATAAAAGAGTATCTGGTGTTAGATTAGAAGCTGCTGGTAGATTAACTAGACGTTTTTCAGCTTCTAGATCTCAACGTAGAACTAAATATAAAGGAAATTTAGAAAATGTTTATTCTTCATTTAAAGGTTATCCTACACCAGTATTAAGAGGAAATGATAAAGCTAATTTACAATATACTGTTATTAACTCAACTTCACGTGTTGGAGCTTTTGGTGTTAAAGGTTGAGTAAGTAGTACTTAATTTCTTTTTTCTTTTTTATTTACAATTTTCCCTCCCTTATATTAATTAATAAAGATGATGAAATAGTCTGAACCGTTTTGAGAAAAATGGAAATAAAAGTATATTCAGCTTTAGGCTGAATCTTTTATGATAACATAAATTGAACAGGCTAATTTGCGCAAGAGAGTACAAATTGAGTGCGCGGTTTGGCACCTCGATGTCGGCTTAGCTCATCCTCATGCATGCAGAAATCATGAAGGGTTCGACTGTTCGTCGATTAAAGAGCTACATGAGCTGGGTTTAATACGTCGTGAGACAGTATGGTTTCTATCTTCTAGAGGAACATAAAGTAGATTAAAGATAGCCCCTTCGTACGAAAGGAGTTGGGTATATTGATCTCTGGTTTACCTGTTGTTTATGGTTTATATTATAATATATGTTATAATGATAATTAATACTTATACTAAGGTATTGTTACACTATTAGTAGTGTAGCCAGACAACATAGGCATGGCAGGAAAGCTACATCAGTTAAAGATAAGTGTTGAAAGCATCTAAACGCGAAGCAAACTTTATGATACTTTTATACGTAGTAGAACACTACGAGCATAATTGTTATTTTTTAACAATTAATAGGCTTTGGTTGTAAGAATGAAAACATTTTTAGATATAAAGTACTAATTTTTAAGAATAGTATACTAAATATTAATAAATATCATTATAATATTTTAGATATGTTACAATAAAGCCTTTTTAGCATAAAAGTAATGCAACCGTTTTGTAATCGGTAGAAGTGAGTTCGATACTCGCATAAGGCTATATATATTTTAGATATAATTTAAAGACCCAATGGTCAAGACTGGTTAAGACATAACATTTTCACTGTTAGTGCGGGAGTTCAAATCTCCCTTGGGTTAAAAAAGATTAAATCTAATAATAATAAAAGAGATTAGCTCAGTTGGTAGAGCTGTCGCTTTACACGCGAAAGGTCAGGTGTTCAAATCACCTATCTCTTAAAGCGAATTAATGTAATAGTAACATATATGGCTCATGTCCATATTATTTAGGTGCAAATCCTAAGTTCGCTACCAAAGACTATAGCTTAATTGGTTAAAGCGAACCACTCATGATGGTTTGAGTAAATGTTCAAGTCATTTTAGTCTTATAAAATCCGAGTGCTGGAACTGGTAGACAGTCTTAACTTAAGCTTAAGTGGCGCAAGCCGTAAACGTTCGAATCGTTTCTTGGATATATTAGGGGTTATAGTTTAACTGGTAAAACGACGATTTTGCATATCGTTATTTCAGGATCGAGTCCTGATAACTCCATAACCATTAATATTGTTAATTATTAACGCTTGAGAAGCTCAATTGGTAGAGCGGATCATTGAAGCTGATTAGGTTGTAAGTTCAAATCTTATCTCGAGCAAACTTGGCTAATATGGCTACTTAAATTAATAGACATGGGTATGCTGAAATTGGTAAACAGGTTCCGCTTAGGACGGGATAGTTTTATACTTTGCAAGTTCAAGTCTTGTTACCCATATTTATATATACATATAGTTTATGTTGTCGACTAATCGGTAAGTCATAAATTTTTGGTATTTACTATTGGGTGTTCGAGTCGCCCCAACATAAGACAAATTCTTATTTATTATCTATATTGTTTTAGCCAGGATAGTTTAATCGGTAGAACAATAATTTCATGAATTAAGAATGAGAATTCGAATTTCTCTCCCGGCTTTTTTTAACTTTACCTTAACTAAAGCTATATCAAATACATATTCTACATAATTATATCGTAGTACATTTTCAAAGTCGACCTTATAGTAATCTTGCTATATTTTTATATATATTTCTAGTAAGATATATACGTTAACTTTTAGAATAGACTATTATAATTTTATTACATTACATTATGTAATCCATTTAAATATTAAATTAAATAAATTTTAATTTAATAATAAAAATAATATTAAGAATATTATTTATCAAAATTTATTTTTAAATTTTGAGCAATAGTTATAGGTTTTACAAAGTTTTACTTTTAACATACTAAAAAAAACAATTATACTATAATTTATTTTGCTAATCGCCAATTCCCCTTTAAATATTACAAATAATAAAAATTTAAATAATGTTAACCTTGCTACTAATAATGTACAAGATTATTCAACAAAAATACTAAACAATTCAGATAATCTAGGTTCTGTACTAGATTTTAAACAACCTACAGAATGACAAGAAAGATGATTTTTATCATCAAATGCTAAAGATATAGGTACTTTATACTTAATGTTTGCATTATTTTCTGGTTTAGTTGGAACAGCGTTTTCAGTTTTAATCAGATTAGAGTTATCTGGTCCAGGTGTACAATATATCTCAGACAATCAGTTATACAATAGTATAATAACAGCGCATGCTATCTTGATGATTTTCTTCATGGTTATGCCTGCATTAATTGGAGGTTTTGGTAATTTCTTATTACCATTACTAGTTGGAGGTCCAGATATGGCATTCCCTAGATTAAATAATATAAGTTTTTGATTATTAGTTCCTAGTTTATTTTTATTTATATTCTCAGCTACTATAGAAAATGGAGCTGGTACAGGTTGAACATTATATCCACCATTATCAGGAATACAATCTCACAGTGGACCTAGTGTAGATTTAGCCATATTTGGTTTACATTTAAGTGGTATTAGTAGTATGTTAGGTGCTATGAATTTTATAACTACTATCTTAAATATGAGAAGTCCTGGTATACGTTTACATAAATTAGCTTTATTTGGATGAGCTGTTATTATTACAGCTGTGTTATTATTATTATCATTACCAGTGTTAGCTGGTGGTATTACTATGGTTTTAACTGATAGAAACTTCAATACATCTTTCTTTGAAGTAGCTGGTGGTGGTGATCCTATTTTATTCCAACATTTATTCTGATTCTTTGGACACCCTGAAGTTTATATTTTAATTATACCAGGATTTGGTATTATTAGTACAGTTATTTCAGCAGCATCAAGTAAAAACGTATTTGGTTACTTAGGTATGGTTTATGCTATGATGTCTATTGGTGTATTAGGATTTATAGTTTGAAGTCATCACATGTATACTGTTGGTTTAGATGTTGATACTAGAGCTTACTTTACAGCTGCTACTTTAATTATTGCTGTACCTACAGGTATTAAAATATTTAGTTGATTAGCTACATGTTATGGTGGATCTTTACATTTAACACCTCCTATGCTTTTTGCATTAGGATTTGTTGTATTATTCACTATTGGTGGGTTAAGTGGTGTTGTATTAGCTAATGCTTCACTTGATGTAGCATTCCACGATACTTACTATGTTGTAGCTCACTTCCACTATGTTTTATCTATGGGTGCTGTATTTGCATTATTTAGTGGTTGATATTTCTGAATTCCTAAAATATTAGGTTTATCTTATGACCATTTTGCTGCTAAAGTTCATTTCTGAATCTTATTTGTTGGTGTTAATTTAACATTCTTCCCACAACATTTCTTAGGTTTACAAGGTATGCCTAGAAGAATTAGTGATTACCCTGATGCTTTCTATGGTTGAAATTTAATTAGTAGTATTGGTTCTATTGTTAGTGTTGTAGCTACATGATATTTCTTAACTATTATCTATAAACAACTTACAGAAGGTAAAGCTGTATCAAGATATCCTTGATTAACTCCACAATTATTCAGTGATACTTTCCAAGTGTACTTTACTAGAAATAATAGTTCTTTAGAATGATGTTTAACTAGTCCACCTAAACCTCATGCTTTTGCTAGTTTACCTCTACAATCTTAATGTTTATATATATATATTATAATAATTTATATTAGTTATTATTATATATTATACATATATGATTTTTACAAACATGATATGGTATTAAAATACACACTTACTTTTATCTATATATTTATATAGATATAAAGGATGTGACCCATATATTTGTTTAAATATATAAGGTATTATTCTAATATATAATTTTAGATAATAACATAAAAATTGATTTTTTATAAAAATATATAAATCAATATAGATGGGATGGGATGTACCTATTATATTAGATCTTTATCATTGATTATTTATATAAACTTATTTTAGATTTATTCTAGTATAAATAATTGTTTTAATTAAGTTAAAGATCTATAGGGAAGGTAGCTACCATTCAAAGGTAGATATAGTTCAAAGGTAGAACGATTATCTGTGGCATAATATATCTTAGTTCGATTCTAGGTATCTACCCTAAACATGATTATATAAAACAAAAATAATAATAAAATTTTTGGTTATAAAAATGCTTATTCTAAATGTGCAAACTTGCTAGGGAAATAATAAAGTATTTTTGCATGGTACAAACCATATAGTACTAGCTTTAATATCCCTAAAGTGCAATATACGTTAACTTTTAATTATAGACTACTATAATAATATTACATTACATAATGTAATTCATTTAAATATTAAATTAAAAAATTTTAATTTAATTATAAAAATAATATTAACAATATTATTTTCCAAAATTTATTTTGAGCGGTAGTTATAGGCTTTATATTATTTTACCTTTAATATACTAAAAAAATAACACAATTTTATAAGAATTCAATGATTTATATTAATTCACAAAAAATTACTATAAGAAACAGTAAATTGACTTCGTTAATTACAAGTTCAATAATTTACAAAAGAGAGGTTAACAGCCGATCTCTAAGCCCTAAATCACCTACAATAGCTCAAGAAGCTATTGATCCTAATATCTCTAATATATCTACTGAATCTCATGAGATAAGTCAGGATATGGTAGATACTGCTCTAGGTTATATTAGTGATAATAATAATACTAATGAATTAACAGTACGTCTTAAAAGAAAATCACATGATAGTTTATCTAATAGTGAAGAGAATATTTTAACTAAAAAAGCTAAATTATCTCATGAAAATGAAAATGAAAATAATAATGATAATACATCTGTTAACGATAGTATTGAATTATCTCATGATAATGATAATACATCTATTATGGATAGTATTGAATTAGATACTAGCGTACCGGGTGAAATTACTAATACTCAATTATCAGAAGTAGCTTCAAATACTACTAATTCTTTAGCAGAAACTACATATCAATTTGAGACTCAAATGAATAATTTAGCTAGCTATCTAATATCTCAAAAGGCTCAACAATTAGAAGCTTATAGATTAATAGATGAAATAGAATCAGCTCTTAGTCTATTTGAAGATTATAGCGGAAGTCTATCAGCTCATGTTGAAGAAATAGAACGTAATATATCTGCTCATAATCTAAATATTATTAATACCTATATAAATGATTCAGAGGTTAATGAAGATATACCTATATTAGATAATAATAGTGAGAGTACACGTTCTGACTCTTGAGATAATAATTCTGAGCAAAATAATTTAAATGATACTTTTGAGCCTAATATTTTAGATGATGAGCAAAATAATTGAGATAATAATTCTGAATTTAATAATTTAGATAATGAGCCTAATAATTTAAATAATAATTTTGAGCCTAATATTTTAGATAATAATTTTAGACCTAATATTTTAGATAATAATTTTAGGCCAGATATTTTTAATTCTCTAGAAGATAACTTTGATATATCATCAGATGGTAGCTCTATATTTAATGAGATTATAGAAAATGTAGGTATGGAGCCATTAGATAATGGAGTATTAATTAATCAAGTTATATATAGTGATCAAATTCGTGCTGATGATATAATACATAATAATTACATTATACATATGAGAGGTATAGATAATCTTGATTACCGTATGGTTTATTGCGATATAGTAGAATGTTTGGATAATTTAGACCTACTAATAGCTGAAAACCGAGCGTTGGAAGCAACAGAAAGAGCTATCTTACCTTTAGTTAATGGGTCGTTAAATACTGCATACGAGGTAGTAGGGCAACAAATCTCTAGCATATTAGAGGTGTTAAGTCACCTTCTGTAAATAAAAGCTATATAGAATATTTAACTGTAAATAACTATATGTAAACATAATTTAACTTTAAACTATGTTACAAGCAGCTAAAATTATAGGTACAGGTATGGCCACAACAGGATTAATAGGAGCAGGAATAGGTATTGGTTTAGTTTTTGGTGCATTAATATTAGGTGTAGCAAGAAATCCTTCTTTAAGAGGACAATTATTTTCATATGCCATATTAGGTTTTGCATTTGCAGAAGCAACAGGATTGTTTGCTTTAATGATGGCTTTTTTATTATTATATGTAGCTTAATTTTTAATATATATATTAATGTCAATCTTATATATATATTTTTTTTTTATTTAATAATAAGTTTTATTATTAATTTTAATTTAAACCTCTGTAAGAAAATATTAATATAAAACTTATATCTTATAAAAATTTAAACCTTTAAATATGACAACAACAACTTTTTTTTTATTTTTAATTCCAGTATTAGGTATAATATTGTTATTAGTTAATTTAATACTTTCACCACATAATCCTTATCAAGAAAAGGATAGTGCTTTTGAATGTGGTTTTCATTCTTTTTTAGGACAAAATAGAACACAATTTAGTATTTCTTTTTTTATATTTGCTTTATTATTTTTATTATTTGATTTAGAAATTTTATTAATTTATCCTTATGTTGTTAGTGCTTACACTAACGGTATTTATGGTTTATTAATAATGATAGTATTTTTCCTAGTATTAACTTTAGGATTTGCCTTTGAATTAGGTAAAAATGCTTTAAAAATAGAAAGTAGACAAGTATTTAATTTTAATATAAAATCTTGAAATGGTTATTCTTTAATATATAAGTAAATTATATATTAATAATATTTTACTTATTATTAAATTAATAAAAAAAATATATAGATATAAATAGGGTTAGTAACTTAATTGGTAAAGGGTTTTCTTGTCAAGAAAATAGATATCGGATCGAAACCGGTCTAACTCGTATATGTATATAAGATTACATAAAGTTTACATAAATTAGTGTGATAAATTATAAAAAATAAAAATAAAAATAATGTTTTTTCATAATTATATTTCTAAATTACAATTAGATGCTCCAACTCCTTGGGGTTTATTTTTCCAAGATAGTGCATCACCTCAAATGGAAGGTATTGAAGAGTTACATAATAATATTATGTTTTATTTAGCTGTTATATTATTTACTGTAACATGAATGATAATTTCAATTATAAGAAATTTTTTAGCTCATAAATCACCTATTGCACATAAATTTATGAATCATGGTACTTTAATAGAGTTAATTTGAACAATATCACCAGCATTTATATTAATATTAATAGCATTCCCATCATTTAAATTATTATATTTAATGGATGAAGTTATGGATCCTTCATTAGTTGTTTATGCTGAAGGTCATCAATGATATTGAAGTTACCAATATCCTGATTTTACTAATGCAGATGACGAATTTATAGAATTTGATTCATATATAGTGCCAGAAAGTGATTTAGAACAAGGTCAATTTAGAATGTTAGAAGTTGATAATAGAGTTATTATACCTGAATTAACTCATACTAGAATTGTTATATCAGCTGCTGATGTTATACATTCTTATGCTTGCCCTTCTTTAGGTATTAAAGCAGATGCTTATCCTGGTAGATTAAATCAAGCTTCTGTTTACATAAACCGTCCTGGTACTTTCTTTGGACAATGTTCAGAGATATGTGGTATTTTACACAGTTCTATGCCTATAGCTATACAGTCAGTTTCAATTAAAGATTTCTTATTATGATTGAGAGATCAAATGGAAGGATAAATATTATAGAATACTATACTTAACTGTATAAATCTATACATACTATAAAAATAGTATGAGATTTAATGTAAATAATATTACATTGATATCTAAATATAAAACCTATTTATTTAACTGTAAATGATTAGACATACTCTACTCTAAATTTTAAAAATAAGTATATACTATTATTAGTTGTATATTACTTATAAAAATATGTTAATTCAATGGTAGAATAGCGTGCTACGGACACGTAAATATAAGTTCAAGTCTTATACATATTTATATAATATTAATTAATATATGTAATAATTATATTTATATATGTAGTATAGATAAATCAAATAAAATTTTATATAAGTATAATGAATTTTTCAATATTTTTATTTGTCATAGGGATATTAGGATTTGTATTAAATAGAAAAAACATTATATTAATGTTAATTTCTATAGAGATAATGTTATTATCTGCAACATTTTTAATATTAATCAGTTCACTTAGTTTTGATGATATATTAGGACAAACTTTTGCTGTATATATTTTAACAATAGCAGGAGCTGAATCTGCAATAGGTTTAGGAATATTAGTAGCATATTATAGATTAAGAGGTAGTATAACAATACAATATAAATAAATGTATTTAACATTGATAATTTTACCATTATTAGGTTCAATAGTATCAGGTTTCTTTGGTAGAAAAATAGGTATAACAGGATCACATATAATAACATGTGGTTCAGTAATAACTACAACAATTTTAGCTATAATAGCTTTTTTTGAAGTAGGTTTTAATAATATACCAGTAACAATAAATATAGCTAGATGATTAGATGTAGAATCACTATATGTATTATGAAACTTTAGATTTGATTCATTAACTGTATCTATGTTAATACCAGTATTAATAGTATCTAGTTTAGTACACATATATTCTATAAGTTACATGAGTCATGATCCACATAATCAAAGATTTTTTAGTTACTTAAGTTTATTCACTTTTATGATGATTATACTAGTAACAGGAAATAATTATTTAATTATGTTTGTAGGTTGAGAAGGTGTAGGTGTTTGTTCATATCTTTTAGTAAATTTCTGATTTACTAGAATAGCAGCAAATCAAAGCTCTTTATCAGCTTTATTAACTAATAGAGTAGGTGATTGTTTATTAACTGTAGGTATGTTTACAATAATATGATCTTTTGGTAATTTAGATTATAGTACAGTATTTGCATTAGCACCTTACTATAATGAAACTATAATTACATTAGTAGGTATATGTTTATTAATAGGTGCAACAGCTAAAAGTTCTCAAGTAGGTTTACATATTTGATTACCTCAAGCTATGGAAGGTCCTACACCTGTTTCTGCTTTAATTCACGCTGCTACTATGGTTACTGCTGGAGTATATTTATTAATGAGATCTTCACCTTTAATTGAATATAGTTCAACTGTTTTAGTTTTATGTTTATGATTAGGTGCTATTACTACAGTATTTAGTTCTTTAATAGGATTATTCCAACAAGATATTAAAAAAGTTATTGCCTATTCAACTATGAGTCAATTAGGTATGATGGTTATAGCTATAGGTTTATCTAGCTATAATTTAGCTTTATTCCACTTAGTTAATCACGCTTTTTATAAAGCATTATTATTCTTAGGTGCTGGATCAGTTATACACGCAGTAGCTGATAACCAAGATTTTAGAAAATATGGTGGTTTAAGAGAGTTCTTACCTTTAACATATTCAGTTATGTTAATAGCTTCATTAAGTTTAGTAGCTGTACCTTTCATGACTGGATTCTATTCTAAAGATTTTATTTTAGAATCTTCTTATGGTCAATTCTATTTATCAGGTACTATAGTTTATTTTGTAGCTACTATAGGTGCTATGTTTACTACACTTTATTCAGCTAAGGTTTTATATTTAACTTTCTTAGCTAATCCTAATGGACCTTTATCTAGTTATAAACATGCTCATGAAGGTGATATTTTCTTAACTTTACCTTTAATTATCTTATCTATTTTTTCTATATTCTTTGGTTATTTAACTAAAGATATATTTATAGGTTTAGGTACTGGTTTCTTTGCAGATAATAGTTTATTTATTCATCCTAGCCATGAAATTATGTTAGATACAGAATTTGCTGTACCTACATTCTTTAAATTATTACCATTTATATTTACAGTTTCTTTAAGTATTATTTCTGTTTTATTCTCTGAATTCTTACCTAAATTACTTATTAACTTTAAATTCTCAAGATTTGGTTATAATATCTTTAGTTTCTTTAATCAAAGATTTTATATAGAATTATTCTATAATAAATATATTGTAGAAGGTGTTCTTAAATTAGGTGGTCAAACTACTAAGAGTTTAGATAAAGGTTCAGTTGAATTCTTAGGACCTTATGGTTTAGAAAAAGGATTATTATCTTTAAGTAATAGTTTAGGTAAATTAAGTACTGGTGTAATAACTACTTATGCTTTATATGTATTAATAGGTTTAATGTTCTACATATCATTAATATATTTCTCTTATAATGATAATAACTTATTTATATTAGTTATATTTACTTTGTTTGCGTTATTAAATAATAATTTAACATCAACTAAATAATAGTTTAACATCTAGTTAATAATATAAAGTTATTGTTTACTTAATAATAAGTTATCATTTATTTAATAATAACTTATTATTTTTTTTTTTATAATAGATATCTAAAGATATCTATTATTTATTTTATTTTAATTTAAATTTATTTATATTTTTTATTCAGATATGCTTTTATCTTCAATCTTCTGTTTAATATTATCTAATGCATTATCTTTTAGACGTGATACAGCTATTCTTTATTCAAGAATAGGTATTATAATATTATTTTACTGTATTTATTTATGTTATAATAATTTATTTATAACATATTTAGATAATGGTATAGGGTTGTTTGGTGGTTTATTTTATACATCACCTATAACACAAACATTTCACATATTAATATTTATTATTACATTATTAATACTGAATTTAACTGGTTTTTATCCTAGAAAACTTATATCTAGTCAGTACTTAAGTTTATCTAAATTATTATTTACAAAATTACAATTTGTTAAAAACATTGCTGTATCTAATATAATTTTAAAAAAGGAGAACAATATACAATATTAGAATATACATTAATGTTATTATTTATTGTAATAGGTAGTTTATTATTAATATCTAGTAGTGATTTTGTATCTATATTCTTATCTATAGAATTACAAAGTTATGGTTTATATTTATTATGTACTATGTATAGAAATTCTGAATCAGCTACATCTGCTGGTTTAACTTATTTTTTACTAGGTGGATTAGCATCTTGTTTTATATTATTAGGTATAGCTTTAATATATGCAAATTTAGGTGTAACATATTTAGATAGTTTCTATGTTATAAATAATTTAGCAGGTGTATTAGATGAACAACAAATTACTACTTATATACCTTATTGCTTATTATTAATAACTATAGGATTATTATTTAAAATATCAGCTGCACCATTCCATTTTTGATCACCTGATGTTTATGATGGAATACCTACTATAGTTACTACTTTTGTAGCTATTATAGCTAAAATTTCTATATTAACTTTATTATTACAATTAGTTCATTATACAAATAGTATATATATTACTACACAATATACTTGAACTACTAGTTTATTAATAAGTTCATTATTATCTTTAATAATTGGTACTGTATTAGGTTTAACTCAATTTAGAATTAAAAGATTATTTGCTTATAGTACTATATCTCATTTAGGTTTTATGTTATTAGCATTAACTATTAATAGTGTTGAATCTATACAATCATTTATTTTCTATTTAGCTCAATATAGTTTATCTAATTTAAATGCATTTATTTTATTAATAGCTATAGGTTATAGCTTATATGCTTATAATGATAAAAATATTAATCATAATAATTTAATAGATAAAAATAATTCACCTATACAACTTATAAGTCAGCTTAAAGGATATTTCCATATTAATAGTTTCTTAGCTTTAAGTTTAACTATTACTTTATTCTCATTTGCTGGTATTCCACCTTTAATGGGATTCTTTGCTAAACAGATGGTATTTTCTGCAGCTTTACAAGAAGGATTTATCTTTTTAACTCTTATAGGTGTATTAACTAGTGTTATAAGTGCTGTATATTATTTATTTATAGTAAAAACTATGTTCTTTGATGGACATTCTTATACATATTTTAGTAGCTTAAAAGATTTAAGAATACCTGCTCTTATTTTACAAAAAAATAAAGTAGTTAATAAAATATATTTTAATTCTAATTTTGCTTTATCTAGTTCTTTATCTATAACTATTTCTATTTTAACATTAATTATACTTTTATTTATGTTTATGCCTAATGAAACATTACATTTATCTAATTTATTAGCTATAGTATTATTTATTCCTGTTAATATTTAAAATATTTATAAAGCTTTAATTTAACAAACTTACATAAATTAATATAAATATTATCTATATAATATTTATATTAATATAGAGTATAAATATATAATTTAAATATATATATATATAGATCCATGATTACATTTATTAAGAATAGAAATTCTAATTTCTTTTCCGGCTGCATAGCAGTTTTTAATTGAACAAACCCATATAAATATATATAAATATATATATTTATATTTATTTATATTTATTTATTTATATTATAATATAGCAAAATAAAACATAAAATAGAACAATAACAATAAATATATAATAAAAATATGAGAATTCTTAAAAGTCATCCTTTATTAAGATTAGTAAATTCTTACTTAATCGACGCACCTACACCAGCCAATATAAGTTATTTATGAAACTTTGGTTCATTATTAGCAATATGTTTAATAATACAAATTGTAACAGGAGTTACATTAGCTATGCATTATACACCTAGTGTAGCTGAAGCATTTAATTCTGTTGAACACATTATGAGAGATGTTAACAATGGTTGATTAATACGTTATTTACACGCTAATACAGCTTCAGCTTTCTTCTTTTTAGTATACCTACACATAGGTAGAGGTTTATACTATGGATCTTACAAATCACCAAGAACATTAACATGAATTATTGGTACAGTTATCCTTATAATAATGATGGCTACAGCTTTTTTAGGTTACGTATTACCATACGGTCAAATGAGTTTATGAGGTGCAACTGTTATTACTAACTTAATGAGTGCTATACCTTGAATAGGTCAAGATATAGTTGAATTTATATGAGGTGGTTTTTCAGTTAATAATGCTACATTAAATAGATTTTTTGCATTACACTTCTTATTACCTTTCGTATTAGCTGCATTAGTATTAATGCACTTAATAGCTTACCACGATGTAGTAGGATCAGGTAATCCTTTAGGTATCTCAGCTAATTATGATAGATTACCTTTTGCTCCTTACTTCTTATTTAAAGATTTAGTTACTATATTCTTATTCTTTATAGTTTTATCTATATTTGTTTTCTTTATGCCTAATGCATTAGGAGATAGTGAAAATTATGTTGTGGCTAATCCTATGCAAACTCCACCTGCTATTGTACCAGAATGATATTTATTACCTTTCTATGCAATATTAAGATCTATACCTAATAAATTATTAGGAGTTATAGCTATGTTTGCTGCTATTTTAGCTTTAATGGCAATGCCATTAACAGATTTATCTAAATTAAGAGGAGTACAATTTAGACCTTTAAGTAAAATTGCATTCTTTATATTTGTAGCTAATTTCTTAGTATTAATGCAAATAGGTGCAAAACACGTTGAAACACCATTTATTGAAGTAGGACAAATATCTACTGTATTATACTTTGCACACTTCTTTATTATAGTACCTGTAGTAAGTATTATAGAAAATAGTTTAGTAGAATTAGCTACTAAAAAATAATTAGTATATAATAATATTATTATACCTATTATATTTAATTAATATTTACAAATTAAAGGAGTTTGAGTAGAAGGTTCTGCGTTTCGATTGCAAATCGAAATAAAGGGATTCGAGTTCCCCGAACTCCTTAAATAGCTATGTTTGTATTTAGAGTATACTATTCTAAATACTATACAATTAGTTTACATATAATATTAACCTATATTTTTAGTTAAAATATTAGATATATATTAAACATAAAAAGTTTCAATGTAGAATATTGAGTATATTTATTAAATATTTATATATATAGAATAAAAACTGCAGGTTGTTAATTACAATTAATTTTAATATAAATATAAATATTCTATTGATATATATTGTTATAATAAATAATAAATAAATAAATGATAAGTATAATTTCAATTATTGAAGGGCTATTATTAATAGTACCTGCTTTACTTTCAGTTGCATTTGTAACTATAGCCGAACGTAAAACTATGGCTTCTATGCAAAGAAGATTAGGTCCTAATGCAGTAGGTTATTATGGTTTACTACAAGCATTTGCTGATGCTTTAAAATTATTATTAAAAGAGTATGTAGCTCCAACACAAGCTAATATTATATTATTTTTTATAGGACCTATGATAACTTTAATCTTTTCTTTATTAGGTTATTTAGTTGTACCATTTGATAGTGGAATTTTTGTATCTGATTATAGTTTAGGTATGCTTTATATGTTAGCTGTATCATCTTTAGCTACATATGGTATATTATTAGCAGGTTGATCTGCTAATTCTAAATATGCTTTTTTAGGTTCATTAAGAAGTACAGCTCAGTTAATTAGTTATGAGTTAATATTAAGTTCTGTAATTATATTAATTATCTTATTAACAGGTAATTTAAATATTATTACTATTGTAGAATCACAAAGAATAGTTGATTTCATATTACCATTATTTCCTTTATTTATTATATTCTTTATAGGTTCTATAGCAGAAACTAATAGAGCTCCTTTTGATTTAGCTGAAGCTGAATCAGAACTTGTTAGTGGTTTTATGACAGAACATTCAGCTAGTGTATTCGTATTCTTTTTCTTAGCTGAATATGCTAGTATTATATTAATTTGTGTTTTAAATAGTATTTTATTTTTTGGTGGTTATTTATGTATTATACCTGTTGAATTTATAATAGATATATTATATAATATATTTGGTATAAATAGTTCTATATTACAAGATATCTTTGTTAATATTTCTTCATCTCCTTTAAATTTAGCTTTTAAAACTGCTTTATTAATATTTGTGTTTATTTGAGTTAGAGCATCTTTCCCTAGAATTCGTTTTGATCAATTAATGTCTGTTTGTTGAACTGTATTATTACCTTTAATTATAGCATATGTTGTTTTAATACCTTGTGTTGTATTTGGTTTAGATGCTTTACCTACAAGCTTAATACTTTAATTTAATATTTCTTATTAATTTAGCTTACTTTTAGTAATCTATATTTAATTATATAATCATATATAGATTTATTATGTAACTTATAAATTACAATATAGTATGTATGTATGTATTATAAAAAAATAATAATAAATTATAATATAGTATTAACTGATATATACTTAAGCTTTATAGCATATATAAGGTGTAACAAAAACAAATTAATGTTTTTTTAAGCAGAAAGTATATATATATATTAAAAATTAAATATGTCCTTATTATTATTATTAATTCCATTAATAGGTATAAGTCTTGTAACAATAGAGACTAATTATGGTTTAAGTTTAGTAAATAATATTAAGATAAAATCTATAGCCTTAACTACAACAATAATAAATTTAATTGTATCATTGGTAATGTTTATACTTTTTGATTTTAGTAGTAAACAATTTCAATTTATTGAAGAACATTATCAAGTAAGTTATTTTGATGTATATTTAGGTGTGGATGGTTTATCTATATATTTTATATTATTAACAACTATAATAATGCCTGTAGCTATTTTATCTAATTGAAATTCAATACAATCTCAAAATGTTTTATCATTTGTAGTAATTATGTTATTATTAGAAACATTATTATTAGCTGTATTCTTAGTTTTAGATGTATTATTATTCTATATCTTTTTTGAAAGTATATTACCTCCTTTATTCTTATTAATAGGATTATTTGGTTCAAGTAATAAAGTAAGAGCTAGTTTCTATTTATTTTTATACACTTTATTAGGATCATTGTTTATGTTATTATCTATAATAGTTATGTCTTCTATTATGGGTACTACTGATTTTGATGCATTATCTAAAGCAAACTTTAGTTATGTAACTCAATTATTTTTATTTTACGGTATATTTATAGCTTTTGCTGTAAAAACACCAGTTATTTTTTAAAATACTTGATTACTAAAAGCTCACGTTGAATCACCATTATCTGGTAGTATTATATTAGCAGGTATAGTTTTAAAATTAAGTTTATATGGTATATTTAGATTAATGTTACCTTTATTACCTAAAGCTTCTTTAAACTTTACATATATAATTTATGTAATAGGTGTAATAACTATAATCTATGCTAGTTTTAGTACATTAAGAACTATAGATATTAAAGAATTAATTGCTTACTCTTCTGTATCTCACGCAGCTGTATATTTAATAGGTGCGTTTAGTAATACAATACAAGGTATAGAAGGTGCAATTGTTTTAGGTTTAGCTCACGGTTTTGTATCACCAGCATTATTTATTTGTGCTGGAGGTATTTTATACGATAGATCTTCTACTAGATTAATTACATATTATAGAGGTATGGCTCAAATTATGCCTATATTCTCTGTATTATTCTTTATATTATGTTTAGGTAATAGTGGTACACCTTTAACTTTAAATTTTATAGGTGAATTTATGTCATTATATGGTGCATTTGAAAGAATGCCTATATTAGGTATACTAGCTAGTACTTCTATTGTATTATCTGCAGCTTATACTATATTTATGTATAATAGAATAGCTTTTGGTGGTTCTTATTCTGTATATTTTGTAGAAAACATAGGTGATGTTACTAGAAGAGAGTTTATATTATTATTAGTATTTGTAGTATTTACAGTATTATTTGGTGTATATCCTGCTCCTATATTAGATGGTTTACATTACTCTGTTTCTTCTTTAATTTATAATATAAATTAATATATTAGATATAATTTATTTATTTTAATAACATTTATTGTTTTGTTTTATTATAATCAATAATTATGTTTATTTATCTTCTTACTAGCTCAATGGCAGAGCCGAATACTTCTAATATTTTGATCCAAGTTCGACCCTTGGGTAAGAATTGTAATAATATTATTATTCATATTATTATTTTAGCCTTTATAGCTCAATGGTAGAGCGAGATACTGTTAATATTTTGATAGATGTTCGATTCATCTTAAGGGCTTATTTTTACTTTACCTTATAATCTAAAAAAAAAAGTCAAGATATATTAAGAAAATATCCATATAATAGATAAAATACAAATATATGCCACAATTAGTACCATTCTTTTTGTAAATCAAGTAGTATTTACTTTTGTTATATTAACAGTATTAATATATACATTTACTAAATACATATTACCTAGATTTGTACGTACTTTTATTTCACGTATTTACATAAATAAATTATAATTATATAAATTAGTAGTTGTATTATATATATAACTAAAACATAATAATTTTTTATTATTATATATATCTCTATCTTAATAGAGTTTCATTAGGTAATGGAAATAATAAGTTAATATTTATATATATCTTATAAATAAACAATAATATGCGTCATTTAGATTTTGTATTAAGTCCATTAGACCAATTTGAAGTAAGAGATTTATTTTCTCTTAACGCTAACTTATTAGGTAATTTACACTTATCATTAACTAATATAGGTTTATACTTATCAATTAGTATCTTTTTAATTTTAACATATAGCTTATTAGCTACAAATAATAATAAAATAATACCTAATAACTGATCAATAAGTCAAGAAAGTATTTATGCTACAGTACATGGTATAGTAGTAAACCAAATTAATCCTAATAAAGGACAAATGTTCTTTCCATTAATGTATGTATTATTCATATTTATTTTAGTAAATAATTTAATAGGATTAGTACCATATAGTTTTGCATCTACAGCACACTTTATATTAACATTCTCTATTAGTTTTACTGTTGTTTTAGGTGCAACAATATTAGGTTTCCAAAGACATGGGTTAAAATTCTTCTCATTATTTGTACCTTCAGGTTGTCCTTTAGCTTTATTACCTTTATTAGTTTTAATTGAATTTATTTCATACTTATCTAGAAATGTTTCATTAGGATTAAGATTAGCTGCTAACATATTAAGTGGTCACATGCTTTTAAGTATCTTAAGTGGATTCACATATAATATTATGACTAGTGGTGTAATATTCTTCATATTAGGTTTAATACCTTTAGCATTTATTATTGCATTCTCTGGTTTAGAATTAGCTATAGCATTTATTCAAGCTCAAGTTTTTGTAGTTTTAGCTTGTTCATATATTAAAGATGGTTTAGATTTACATTAATATTATAGTATATTTAGAGTATATAGATATATATACAATATCTATATATAAACAATTTATATTATTATAATTTTATATTATAATAATTTTTTTAAAGATATAAAAATTTTATGAAAATAGGAAAGTCCAATACTTATTAGGCATATACACTTGAATATATATATATATATTCAATAATTATAAAAATATAAGGATGTTAACAGAAACTAAAATTATATAAAATACTTATAAGTAATAATAAAATAATAGCGAACAAGAATCCTATGTTAAGTTTTTATTTAGAATTATTAAAGTTAAACAGAAACTGGCTTAATTATATCTTTAAATAATAACATTAAAATTGATAATTTTATAGTTATATATAAAACAATATAGATGTGATGTATGCATTAAAAATAAAATAGAGAGTTTGATGATGGCTCTAACTGAACACTGTCCAAGTACTTGACACATGCTAATCGAACGACTAATTAGTTTAATTATTATATAATAATTAAATTAAGTAGTAGTGGTGTACAGGTGAGTAAAAGATAAATTGGCTACCTTAAAGTAAGGGAAAAAATCCCTTATAACCAAAGGTTTAATTACCGCTTTAAGATGATAATTTTTATCTCGGTGAGTAGTAGGAAAGGTAATGACTTTTCTAGCAATAAACCGTAGTCGTAACTGGAAAGTTGATCGACCACATTGGGTCTGAAAAAAACCCAATGCTTTTATGTACAGCAGTGAGGAATATTGGTCAATGGCCGAAAGGCTGAACCAGTAACTTGGAAGAATGATAATGTTAACTTTGTATAAGTGCATTCGCGATTAACTCGCATAAAATTCTAAATAGATTAGATATAATGACATAATCTATTTATAAGTCTTGACCAAACTACGTGCCAGCAGTCGCGGTAATACGTAGGAGGCTAGTGTTAGTTATCTTTATTGGGTTTAAAGGGTAAGTAGACGGTAAATTAAACTCTAAACGAGTACTTTTTTACTAGAGTTATATGAGAGAAGGAAGAATTTCTGGAGTAGAGATAAAATTTGATGATACCAGGAGGACTGTCAACGGCGAAGGCGTCCTTCTATGTAATAACTGACGTTGAGAGACGAAGGCTTGGGTAGCAAACAGGATTAGATACCCTAATAGTCCAAGCAGACAATGATGAATGTCATACATTAGATATATATATTTAATGTATAAACGAAAGTGTAAGCATTCCACCTCAAGAGTACTATGGCAACATATAAACTGAAATCATTAGACCGTTTCTAAAACCAGTAGTGAAGTATGTTATTTAATTCGATGATCCGCGAAAAACCTTACCACAGCTTGTATAGCATATTATAAAAAATTGTTACAAGCGCTGCATGGCTGTCTTTAGTTAATGTCGTGAGATTTGGTTAATTCCTTTAATTAACGAAAACCCTCACTTTATTTGTTTATATAAAGTGGTTCGCTACTACATCGGACCAGATAAAAGGGATTAAGACAAGTCATTATGGCCTTAATGCTGTGGGCTATAGACGTGCCACATACGCCTTTACAATGGGATGCGATATTGTGAAATGGAGCTAATCCCCAAAAAAGGAAATAATATGGATTGTAGTCTGTAACTCGACTACATGAAAAAGGAATTACTAGTAATCGTGAATCACCAACGTCACGGTGAATTTTATCTTAGTTAGGTACTAACCACTCGTCAGGCGCTGAAAAAAGAAGATGCAGTAAGTTTGATTTTTTCTGTGTAAAGTTATATATATTTATGGTATATAAATATGCAGGATAGTTTTCGTATGCAAAACTTTGATTGGTGTTAAGTCGAAATAAGGTTCGTGTAATGGAAATTGCACGGGGAGTATAAAATTTAAAAAAAAAAAATAGTATATATATTATCAAATCAAAATATAGGTATATAATAAATTGGTTCAATTCCAGTTAAAGATTAAATATATATATATGAAATAGGGAGGTCCCGTGAGCTGGTTAACGGGTTGAGCTGTAAACTCAATAGCTATAAGCTATCGAAGGTTCGATTCCTTTTCTCCCTAATTAGATCTTTATCTAACCCTATCTAGACATTTATTATTATTTGTATAATATGTTAATAGATTTAGTTTTTTTTTATTATGAATAATATATTTTTATTAAATGATTCTATTACTAATGGATTTAGAATAGAATTTGTAGATATTATTTATTTAGTATCTATTTTATTAGGTATACTTACTATAAGTAGTAGAAATCCTGTAGTATCTGTTTTATTTTTAATAGGTTTGTTTGTTAATGTTGCAGGTTTATTAATTTTAGTAGGATATAATTTTATAGGATTAGCTTATATATTAGTTTATGTAGGTGCTGTATCTATTTTATTTTTATTTATTTTAATGTTAATTAACATTAGAGTTTCTGAATTATTTAATGATACTAATAATGATTTACCTTTAGCTGGTTTAACTATTATTATTTTTTATTATATAATGGCACAAGTATTACCTTTAAATTTTACAGAAAATAGTATTGTTTCTTATTTATCTAATTCATATTCTGATATATATAATGTAGAATTAGATAATGAATTATTTAATATAGTTGATTTAAAACAACAAATTGGTTATGCAAGTAGTAAAGGTTGAGATAATTCACTAATAGAACCTACACATATAGCTAGTATAGGTAATATTATGTATACTAGTTATTCAATGTGATTAATTGTTACTTCTATTATTTTACTATTAGGTATGGTAGGTGCTATAGTTATCACAATAAAACAAAAATAGAGAGATAAAGCTTAAACAATTAATTATTAAATTAAAATATGATATATAAATCAAAAAGTAATTTTCAAAATCATCCTTTCCATTTAGTATCACCGTCACCTTGACCATTGTTTACTAGTTTGTCATTATTTATATTAACAACAACTACAGTTTTATTTATGCATGGATTCCAAGGATTCCAATATTTAGTAGCTTTAGCTGTATTTAACGTTATTTACGTTATGGCTTTATGATTTAGAGATGTAATTTCAGAAGGAACTTATTTAGGTAATCATACTAATGCTGTACAAAAAGGATTAAACTTAGGTGTAGGTTTATTTATTATATCTGAAGTTTTCTTCTTCTTAGCTATATTCTGAGCATTCTTTCATAGTGCAATATCACCTAGTGTTGAATTAGGTGCACAATGACCTCCATTAGGTATACAAGCTGTTAATCCTTTTGAATTACCATTATTAAACACTATATTATTATTATCTTCAGGTGTGACAATTACATATGCTCACCATTCTTTAATACAAGGTAATAGAAAAGGTGCTTTATATGGTACAGCTGTAACAATTGTATTAGCTGTAATATTTACTTTCTTCCAAGGTGTTGAATATTCAGTATCTTCTTTCACTATTTCTGATGGTGTTTATGGTTCATGTTTCTACTTTGGTACTGGTTTCCACGGTTTACACGTTATTATTGGAACAGCTTTCTTAGCTGTAGGATTATGACGTTTAGCTGCATACCATTTAACAGATCACCATCACCTTGGTTACGAATCAGGTATATTATACTGACATTTTGTAGACGTTGTATGATTATTCTTATATATTTCTGTATACTACTGAGGTTATTAGAAATAAATATGTTTAAATATCTATTTATTATACTTAAGGTATAGTATCTAAATATATATAAATAATAAGATATATTTGCTTTAAATAACAGGTCTATATAGACCTGTTATTTTACAACATAAATTATATATCTTTTAGAGACTTTAGTTTAATGGTAAAACATGTGACTTTTAATCATTATAATATGGGTTCAAATCCCATAGGTCTTAATAGATTACTATAATCTGAATTAAAATTCCGAAAATGACTATAAGTTAATGGTAGACTGCTTATTTACCATATAAGATGTGCTGATTCGAATTCAGCTAGTCATAATAATTTAAATATTCAAAGTCATAATGGCTATAAGTTAATGGTAGACTGTTTACCTTCCAAGTAAAGTGTGCTGATTCGAATTCAGCTAGCCATATATAGGGTTAGTAACTTAATTGGTAAAGGGTTTTCTTGTCGAGAAAATAGATGCCGGATCGAAACCGGTCTAACTCGTATATATTTATATATATAAATTAAAGGAAAAGTTGCTATTGGTAGGGTAAGATATTTGCTAAATATTGTGTTTTAACACTTAGATGTTCGATTCATCTTTTTTCCGAAGAGCATAGTTTAATAGGTAAAACTGTAAGCTTCAACCTTATATTTCTTAGTTCAAATCTAAGTGCTCTTGAATATATTATAGGTTCTTTAACTTAACTGGTAAAGTGTATTCTTGATAAGGATATGTTCAGTGTTCGAGTCACTGAAGAATCAAAAAAAAAAAAAGAGAGTTTGCTGAGTGGTTTAAGGCGGCTAGCTTGAGTCTAGCTAAAGGTATAAACTTTCATATGTTCGAATCATATACTCTCTGATACCTATAATGTATAAAAAAAATTAATTAAATAAAATTGCGTATAATAATGTATTAATATGTTATTATATAAAATTAAATTAATGTAAATACATTATAGGTCTTACAGGTTAGTGTCCGGTGGTTGGTCGCTTCATTTGGGTTGGAGATTGTTTATGTTCGAATCATAATAACCTGATAACTAAAAGAAGTCTAATAATATGGCTCAATAAAGATGATATGTACCATATACATCTTGAGAAATCAAGACAAGTATATAAAGAAACTATTATGGATGGTTAGCTATATATTTCAAGATATTTATATCTAGGGAACAATATAAACTAGAAATCATAGAGAAATCTAATTATAAGACAAAGTGAATTGAAATATCTTAGTAACTTTAGTAAAAGAAATCAAACGAGATTGTTATTTGGTGTCTTCTGAATAGCAAAAGCCTTAATAAATAATTACTATATTTACTAAATATAGGTTATAATTGTTTATAGTAAATATACTATTTAGTATATTTAAGTATAACGGAAAAAAATCTGTTGAAAAATAGGGGAACCTTCCTCTAAGGCTAAAAAAATATATAAGCGATAGAGTAACAGTACCGTGAGGGAAATACCCTGAAATAGTAGTTTTATAAGCAGCTCAAGTTAAAATTTAAATAAATAATAAGAGCGTACCTTTTGCATAATGGGTCAGCAAGTTAATTTTAGATGCAAGTAACATCTCTTTTATAAGCATTTACATATAGAACATTAGACATTATGTCTAATGATATTATTTTAATATTGGTATGTAAATTTATTAATAAAATTAGGAGGTAGATACGCAGATAAACCAATTATGAAAAAATGAATTAGTATCTAGAATTAGACCCGAAGGCTAGTGATCTTACCATGGTCAGGGTTATAAAAGCCCGAACGGGTTATCGTTGTAAAGATATCCGATGAACTGTGGTAAGTTAGTGAAAGACAAAACTGACTAGTATAGCTGGTTTTCCGCGAAACCTATGTAAGTAGGTAATTTAATTAACATCTTAGCAGGTACAGAACTGTGATCTCGGACAATATCTAAGATATTTGTCAACATCGGGGGGTTGTAGTGACTTTACCGGAGAGTATTTGCACTCGGAAGGGCAAAGATGAATGTTAAATAATCGGACATAGTGCGATAAGGTTGTATGTCTAAAGGGAAACAGCCCAGAACAAGAGTTAAGGTTCCAAAATTATTGTTAAGTGAAATTAAGGATGTTTTTTTTTAAAACAATCAGGAAATAGGCTTAGAAGCGGCCATTTTTTGAAGACCTCGTAACAGAGCACTGATTAATAAATTAGGAAAAAACGCCGAAAATTTAACGGATCTAAATAATATACCGAAACCTTGTACACAAATTAAAATTAAAGCGCTGTGGCTTAGATTAGATGTTAAATCTAAATTTAAGCGCTGTGACTTAGGATTTTTGTGGGGTAGCGGAACATTGGATTAAACAAAATATTAATATTTTTCTTAAAATATTAAAGATCTTGCATAAAGCTATCTAAACTAAATATATGATTTATTATATATTGTGATTGATTATTTATTTAATTATACTACAATATAATAATTAATTGATTATATATTTAACGATATATTTTTAAATTAGTTATTTAGTGTGGGTTATATAGTTAAATAAATAAAGTTAGTAGTAGTAAATATTATATTACGATTTATGAGTATCTGTTAAATCCAAGAGAGAATGCTGACATGAGTAACGAAAAAGGCTTTTAGCCTCGCCTGAAGCTTATGGTTTCATCTAAAATCGGTGTCTAAAAAAATTAATCAAATGATAATTTTGATGACGTTTTATGCTTTTTTTATATGATAATACCAAAACCTTTAACAAGTAATAAAGGTTCTGGAAAAGTTTATTTTATTATTTGAAGTGGAAAATATTTAATACTCATACTTATTGGTATAAAATTGTAAATTATAATATATAATACATACTTATTATAATATTGTGATTTACAAATATAATAGAGTGAGTAAAATAATAAATATTTTTTAACCAAGTAATAGTCTTTATCTATTATAATGATATTAAAGATAATAATTAATAATTAATTACCATTAGATTATTAATATGTATTTATAGATTATATAATGATTATTATATAAAATATATTTATTAAATGTTATTATTAATAATACTATAATATATAGATTAAAGACAACTTTACACTGGTAAAAAAAATAAAAGAAAAAAAACAATAAATAACCGTACCTAGAAACTAACTCAAGTAAGCAAGTAGAGAATACAAAGGCGTTTGAGAGAACAATCATTAAGGAACTCGGCAAATTGACTCTGTACCTTTGGAATAAGGAGGACCATTATTATTAAATTTAACATATAGTAAAGTATGAAATTAAATATGAAAAATTAAATTAATAATAAGAGGAATCATGAAATAATGTTGTACGACTGTTTAATAAAAACACAGCACTCTGCAAAGATAAAAAATCAAAGTATTGAGTGTGATGTCTGCCCAATGTCGGCTGGGTAACGGATCTACCTTGATTATTAACTGAGGTTTTGAAGGACACCCCGATTAATGGCGGCCTTACCTATGAGGGTCCTAAGGTAGCGAAATACCTTGGCCGTTAAATGCGGTCCTGCATGAATGACTTAACGATGCAACAGCTGTCTCGATGATTGTCTCAGTGAAATTGGAATAGCAGTGCAGATACTGTTTACCTCTAGATAGACGAGAAGACCCTATGCAGCTTTACTGTTACTAATTATAGGAGTGAAATTTTAGGATGATTTATAGTGTATAAGGTAGTTGTTTAGATAATAATGAAACACCTTTATTCGAATCCTTATATATACTCTTAATGATTAGAAGGCAGTTTATGCGGGGCACAGATCCCACAAAAAGTACCTGGGTATATCCAAAGTTCATATTGTAAACTTGTATATTTATATACAAATATTTTAATTTGTTCTAATTATTATTATAATTATACAGTTATTATTCGATTAAATTCCACAATTATTTTTTATTTTAAGTAAGATTTTAACTATGCGGTGAATAGATGTATTTTAAACTTTACTGGACTTTGTTCTAATTTTAGTTCAAAGATTTAAAAGTTTATTTGTTATATTAATAAAGTATTTATCTTTATTAATATAATGTTTATTAATACTTTAAAAGTTTAATGGCTAAATCTTGCTTTACTGTTTGACCTACAAGTCTATCAGTCGCGTAAGCGGGGCATATGATCACAAGATGCATTAAGGAAAGGTCTTGGATTATAGAAAAAGTTACGCTAGGGATTTATAACTGTGAGTCCTCCAATATTATAAAATATTGGTAATATATTGGGTAAATTTCAAAGACAACTTATATTAATTAAGTGTATTTGAAGCGAAACTTATTTTAGCATGTGTTTATCTTTAAGATAAATTAAAATAAGGACGTTCAACGACTAAAAGGTGAGTATAGCTAACAATAATCCTTTTTTAACGCCCAACATCTTTATTAATTAAATACACTATTTGTATAATAATTATTATTTTTAATAATGTATTAGACTTGGTTTACCAAGCTTTAATATTATATAATTAATTCTATTAATTATATTAATATCTAGATATATATATAGATATGTTAAATATTATAAAATCAAAATTAAATACTACATATAAAAAAAAAGGGATTAAATGATTCTAGTATAGCTATTTATAATAGAGATGTAATACCTGCTGTAAGGAATTGAAAAAGTAGTATATATGCTTATAATAAAAATGCTATTAATTTAATTCCTATTAAAAGCAAATATGTAATGAAATTAATTAAAGCATACTTTAATTTATATCATTTACAACTAGAATCTTTATTAAGAAAAAATAGATTACGTCGTAGATTTAGAAAAATATCAACTAATAGAATATTTATTAGTGATGGTGAATTTAAACATACTAATGATAAAGTAAATATAACATTATATGTTTATAATAAACAAAAACTTAATTACTTATTAAGACTTAAAAAAAGATATTTAACTTTATTTAAAAAAGCTAAATTTGCTAGAAAATTAAAATTAATAAAAAATAGAGGATTAACTATTTTGTTTAAACATAAACAAAAAAGTATATTATTAAGTAATCTTTTACCTAAATATAATACTCAAGTAAATACAGCACAAAATATTTACTATACAAGATTTATTAAAAAAAGTTTTAGAAGATTAAAATTCTATATGTATTATAAACAAATGCTTTATATTAATAAAGCTAAATTTGAAAATACTTATCTACAAGGTTTAATAAGTTTAGTAAGAAATATTTTTAATAAAAATGTTGAATTTAATATCATTAATTTAAAATATTTTTATTTTAATAGTAAAATATTTACTCAACCTTTAGAATTAAAATTAAAAAAAAAAGAAATGTTTTAAGATATCTTAAAGTTTTAATAAGAAAAGCAAAAATTAAAAATGTTAAATTAGCAGAAAAATCTAAAAAATTTTTTAATTTTAATATTTTTAATAGTGATAATTTTTTACTACAAGATAATACTAAATCTAAGTATTTAAAAAAAATTATTTTAAGTAATTTAAAATATAAAAGAGTATCTGGTGTTAGATTAGAAGCTGCTGGTAGATTAACTAGACGTTTTTCAGCTTCTAGATCTCAACGTAGAACTAAATATAAAGGAAATTTAGAAAATGTTTATTCTTCATTTAAAGGTTATCCTACACCAGTATTAAGAGGAAATGATAAAGCTAATTTACAATATACTGTTATTAACTCAACTTCACGTGTTGGAGCTTTTGGTGTTAAAGGTTGAGTAAGTAGTACTTAATTTCTTTTTTCTTTTTTTTTTTACAATTTTCCCTCCCTTATATTAATTAATAAAGATGATGAAATAGTCTGAACCGTTTTGAGAAAAATGGAAATAAAAGTATATTCAGCTTTAGGCTGAATCTTTTATGATAACATAAATTGAACAGGCTAATTTGCGCAAGAGAGTACAAATTGAGTGCGCGGTTTGGCACCTCGATGTCGGCTTAGCTCATCCTCATGCATGCAGAAATCATGAAGGGTTCGACTGTTCGTCGATTAAAGAGCTACATGAGCTGGGTTTAATACGTCGTGAGACAGTATGGTTTCTATCTTCTAGAGGAACATAAAGTAGATTAAAGATAGCCCCTTCGTACGAAAGGAGTTGGGTATATTGATCTCTGGTTTACCTGTTGTTTATGGTTTATATTATAATATATGTTATAATGATAATTAATACTTATACTAAGGTATTGTTACACTATTAGTAGTGTAGCCAGACAACATAGGCATGGCAGGAAAGCTACATCAGTTAAAGATAAGTGTTGAAAGCATCTAAACGCGAAGCAAACTTTATGATACTTTTATACGTAGTAGAACACTACGAGCATAATTGTTATTTTTTAACAATTAATAGGCTTTGGTTGTAAGAATGAAAACATTTTTAGATATAAAGTACTAATTTTTAAGAATAGTATACTAAATATTAATAAATATCATTATAATATTTTAGATATGTTACAATAAAGCCTTTTTAGCATAAAAGTAATGCAACCGTTTTGTAATCGGTAGAAGTGAGTTCGATACTCGCATAAGGCTATATATATTTTAGATATAATTTAAAGACCCAATGGTCAAGACTGGTTAAGACATAACATTTTCACTGTTAGTGCGGGAGTTCAAATCTCCCTTGGGTTAAAAAAGATTAAATCTAATAATAATAAAAGAGATTAGCTCAGTTGGTAGAGCTGTCGCTTTACACGCGAAAGGTCAGGTGTTCAAATCACCTATCTCTTAAAGCGAATTAATGTAATAGTAACATATATGGCTCATGTCCATATTATTTAGGTGCAAATCCTAAGTTCGCTACCAAAGACTATAGCTTAATTGGTTAAAGCGAACCACTCATGATGGTTTGAGTAAATGTTCAAGTCATTTTAGTCTTATAAAATCCGAGTGCTGGAACTGGTAGACAGTCTTAACTTAAGCTTAAGTGGCGCAAGCCGTAAACGTTCGAATCGTTTCTTGGATATATTAGGGGTTATAGTTTAACTGGTAAAACGACGATTTTGCATATCGTTATTTCAGGATCGAGTCCTGATAACTCCATAACCATTAATATTGTTAATTATTAACGCTTGAGAAGCTCAATTGGTAGAGCGGATCATTGAAGCTGATTAGGTTGTAAGTTCAAATCTTATCTCGAGCAAACTTGGCTAATATGGCTACTTAAATTAATAGACATGGGTATGCTGAAATTGGTAAACAGGTTCCGCTTAGGACGGGATAGTTTTATACTTTGCAAGTTCAAGTCTTGTTACCCATATTTATATATACATATAGTTTATGTTGTCGACTAATCGGTAAGTCATAAATTTTTGGTATTTACTATTGGGTGTTCGAGTCGCCCCAACATAAGACAAATTCTTATTTATTATCTATATTGTTTTAGCCAGGATAGTTTAATCGGTAGAACAATAATTTCATGAATTAAGAATGAGAATTCGAATTTCTCTCCCGGCTTTTTTTAACTTTACCTTAACTAAAGCTATATCAAATACATATTCTACATAATTATATCGTAGTACATTTTCAAAGTCGACCTTATAGTAATCTTGCTATATTTTTATATATATTTCTAGTAAGATATATACGTTAACTTTTAGAATAGACTATTATAATTTTATTACATTACATTATGTAATCCATTTAAATATTAAATTAAATAAATTTTAATTTAATAATAAAAATAATATTAAGAATATTATTTATCAAAATTTATTTTTAAATTTTGAGCAATAGTTATAGGTTTTACAAAGTTTTACTTTTAACATACTAAAAAAAACAATTATACTATAATTTATTTTGCTAATCGCCAATTCCCCTTTAAATATTACAAATAATAAAAATTTAAATAATGTTAACCTTGCTACTAATAATGTACAAGATTATTCAACAAAAATACTAAACAATTCAGATAATCTAGGTTCTGTACTAGATTTTAAACAACCTACAGAATGACAAGAAAGATGATTTTTATCATCAAATGCTAAAGATATAGGTACTTTATACTTAATGTTTGCATTATTTTCTGGTTTAGTTGGAACAGCGTTTTCAGTTTTAATCAGATTAGAGTTATCTGGTCCAGGTGTACAATATATCTCAGACAATCAGTTATACAATAGTATAATAACAGCGCATGCTATCTTGATGATTTTCTTCATGGTTATGCCTGCATTAATTGGAGGTTTTGGTAATTTCTTATTACCATTACTAGTTGGAGGTCCAGATATGGCATTCCCTAGATTAAATAATATAAGTTTTTGATTATTAGTTCCTAGTTTATTTTTATTTATATTCTCAGCTACTATAGAAAATGGAGCTGGTACAGGTTGAACATTATATCCACCATTATCAGGAATACAATCTCACAGTGGACCTAGTGTAGATTTAGCCATATTTGGTTTACATTTAAGTGGTATTAGTAGTATGTTAGGTGCTATGAATTTTATAACTACTATCTTAAATATGAGAAGTCCTGGTATACGTTTACATAAATTAGCTTTATTTGGATGAGCTGTTATTATTACAGCTGTGTTATTATTATTATCATTACCAGTGTTAGCTGGTGGTATTACTATGGTTTTAACTGATAGAAACTTCAATACATCTTTCTTTGAAGTAGCTGGTGGTGGTGATCCTATTTTATTCCAACATTTATTCTGATTCTTTGGACACCCTGAAGTTTATATTTTAATTATACCAGGATTTGGTATTATTAGTACAGTTATTTCAGCAGCATCAAGTAAAAACGTATTTGGTTACTTAGGTATGGTTTATGCTATGATGTCTATTGGTGTATTAGGATTTATAGTTTGAAGTCATCACATGTATACTGTTGGTTTAGATGTTGATACTAGAGCTTACTTTACAGCTGCTACTTTAATTATTGCTGTACCTACAGGTATTAAAATATTTAGTTGATTAGCTACATGTTATGGTGGATCTTTACATTTAACACCTCCTATGCTTTTTGCATTAGGATTTGTTGTATTATTCACTATTGGTGGGTTAAGTGGTGTTGTATTAGCTAATGCTTCACTTGATGTAGCATTCCACGATACTTACTATGTTGTAGCTCACTTCCACTATGTTTTATCTATGGGTGCTGTATTTGCATTATTTAGTGGTTGATATTTCTGAATTCCTAAAATATTAGGTTTATCTTATGACCATTTTGCTGCTAAAGTTCATTTCTGAATCTTATTTGTTGGTGTTAATTTAACATTCTTCCCACAACATTTCTTAGGTTTACAAGGTATGCCTAGAAGAATTAGTGATTACCCTGATGCTTTCTATGGTTGAAATTTAATTAGTAGTATTGGTTCTATTGTTAGTGTTGTAGCTACATGATATTTCTTAACTATTATCTATAAACAACTTACAGAAGGTAAAGCTGTATCAAGATATCCTTGATTAACTCCACAATTATTCAGTGATACTTTCCAAGTGTACTTTACTAGAAATAATAGTTCTTTAGAATGATGTTTAACTAGTCCACCTAAACCTCATGCTTTTGCTAGTTTACCTCTACAATCTTAATGTTTATATATATATATTATAATAATTTATATTAGTTATTATTATATATTATACATATATGATTTTTACAAACATGATATGGTATTAAAATACACACTTACTTTTATCTATATATTTATATAGATATAAAGGATGTGACCCATATATTTGTTTAAATATATAAGGTATTATTCTAATATATAATTTTAGATAATAACATAAAAATTGATTTTTTATAAAAATATATAAATCAATATAGATGGGATGGGATGTACCTATTATATTAGATCTTTATCATTGATTATTTATATAAACTTATTTTAGATTTATTCTAGTATAAATAATTGTTTTAATTAAGTTAAAGATCTATAGGGAAGGTAGCTACCATTCAAAGGTAGATATAGTTCAAAGGTAGAACGATTATCTGTGGCATAATATATCTTAGTTCGATTCTAGGTATCTACCCTAAACATGATTATATAAAACAAAAATAATAATAAAATTTTTGGTTATAAAAATGCTTATTCTAAATGTGCAAACTTGCTAGGGAAATAATAAAGTATTTTTGCATGGTACAAACCATATAGTACTAGCTTTAATATCCCTAAAGTGCAATATACGTTAACTTTTAATTATAGACTACTATAATAATATTACATTACATAATGTAATTCATTTAAATATTAAATTAAAAAATTTTAATTTAATTATAAAAATAATATTAACAATATTATTTTCCAAAATTTATTTTGAGCGGTAGTTATAGGCTTTATATTATTTTACCTTTAATATACTAAAAAAATAACACAATTTTATAAGAATTCAATGATTTATATTAATTCACAAAAAATTACTATAAGAAACAGTAAATTGACTTCGTTAATTACAAGTTCAATAATTTACAAAAGAGAGGTTAACAGCCGATCTCTAAGCCCTAAATCACCTACAATAGCTCAAGAAGCTATTGATCCTAATATCTCTAATATATCTACTGAATCTCATGAGATAAGTCAGGATATGGTAGATACTGCTCTAGGTTATATTAGTGATAATAATAATACTAATGAATTAACAGTACGTCTTAAAAGAAAATCACATGATAGTTTATCTAATAGTGAAGAGAATATTTTAACTAAAAAAGCTAAATTATCTCATGAAAATGAAAATGAAAATAATAATGATAATACATCTGTTAACGATAGTATTGAATTATCTCATGATAATGATAATACATCTATTATGGATAGTATTGAATTAGATACTAGCGTACCGGGTGAAATTACTAATACTCAATTATCAGAAGTAGCTTCAAATACTACTAATTCTTTAGCAGAAACTACATATCAATTTGAGACTCAAATGAATAATTTAGCTAGCTATCTAATATCTCAAAAGGCTCAACAATTAGAAGCTTATAGATTAATAGATGAAATAGAATCAGCTCTTAGTCTATTTGAAGATTATAGCGGAAGTCTATCAGCTCATGTTGAAGAAATAGAACGTAATATATCTGCTCATAATCTAAATATTATTAATACCTATATAAATGATTCAGAGGTTAATGAAGATATACCTATATTAGATAATAATAGTGAGAGTACACGTTCTGACTCTTGAGATAATAATTCTGAGCAAAATAATTTAAATGATACTTTTGAGCCTAATATTTTAGATGATGAGCAAAATAATTGAGATAATAATTCTGAATTTAATAATTTAGATAATGAGCCTAATAATTTAAATAATAATTTTGAGCCTAATATTTTAGATAATAATTTTAGACCTAATATTTTAGATAATAATTTTAGGCCAGATATTTTTAATTCTCTAGAAGATAACTTTGATATATCATCAGATGGTAGCTCTATATTTAATGAGATTATAGAAAATGTAGGTATGGAGCCATTAGATAATGGAGTATTAATTAATCAAGTTATATATAGTGATCAAATTCGTGCTGATGATATAATACATAATAATTACATTATACATATGAGAGGTATAGATAATCTTGATTACCGTATGGTTTATTGCGATATAGTAGAATGTTTGGATAATTTAGACCTACTAATAGCTGAAAACCGAGCGTTGGAAGCAACAGAAAGAGCTATCTTACCTTTAGTTAATGGGTCGTTAAATACTGCATACGAGGTAGTAGGGCAACAAATCTCTAGCATATTAGAGGTGTTAAGTCACCTTCTGTAAATAAAAGCTATATAGAATATTTAACTGTAAATAACTATATGTAAACATAATTTAACTTTAAACTATGTTACAAGCAGCTAAAATTATAGGTACAGGTATGGCCACAACAGGATTAATAGGAGCAGGAATAGGTATTGGTTTAGTTTTTGGTGCATTAATATTAGGTGTAGCAAGAAATCCTTCTTTAAGAGGACAATTATTTTCATATGCCATATTAGGTTTTGCATTTGCAGAAGCAACAGGATTGTTTGCTTTAATGATGGCTTTTTTATTATTATATGTAGCTTAATTTTTAATATATATATTAATGTCAATCTTATATATATATTTTTTTTTTTTAATAATAAGTTTTATTATTAATTTTAATTTAAACCTCTGTAAGAAAATATTAATATAAAACTTATATCTTATAAAAATTTAAACCTTTAAATATGACAACAACAACTTTTTTTTTTATTTTTAATTCCAGTATTAGGTATAATATTGTTATTAGTTAATTTAATACTTTCACCACATAATCCTTATCAAGAAAAGGATAGTGCTTTTGAATGTGGTTTTCATTCTTTTTTAGGACAAAATAGAACACAATTTAGTATTTCTTTTTTTATATTTGCTTTATTATTTTTATTATTTGATTTAGAAATTTTATTAATTTATCCTTATGTTGTTAGTGCTTACACTAACGGTATTTATGGTTTATTAATAATGATAGTATTTTTCCTAGTATTAACTTTAGGATTTGCCTTTGAATTAGGTAAAAATGCTTTAAAAATAGAAAGTAGACAAGTATTTAATTTTAATATAAAATCTTGAAATGGTTATTCTTTAATATATAAGTAAATTATATATTAATAATATTTTACTTATTATTAAATTAATAAAAAAAATATATAGATATAAATAGGGTTAGTAACTTAATTGGTAAAGGGTTTTCTTGTCAAGAAAATAGATATCGGATCGAAACCGGTCTAACTCGTATATGTATATAAGATTACATAAAGTTTACATAAATTAGTGTGATAAATTATAAAAAATAAAAATAAAAATAATGTTTTTTCATAATTATATTTCTAAATTACAATTAGATGCTCCAACTCCTTGGGGTTTATTTTTCCAAGATAGTGCATCACCTCAAATGGAAGGTATTGAAGAGTTACATAATAATATTATGTTTTATTTAGCTGTTATATTATTTACTGTAACATGAATGATAATTTCAATTATAAGAAATTTTTTAGCTCATAAATCACCTATTGCACATAAATTTATGAATCATGGTACTTTAATAGAGTTAATTTGAACAATATCACCAGCATTTATATTAATATTAATAGCATTCCCATCATTTAAATTATTATATTTAATGGATGAAGTTATGGATCCTTCATTAGTTGTTTATGCTGAAGGTCATCAATGATATTGAAGTTACCAATATCCTGATTTTACTAATGCAGATGACGAATTTATAGAATTTGATTCATATATAGTGCCAGAAAGTGATTTAGAACAAGGTCAATTTAGAATGTTAGAAGTTGATAATAGAGTTATTATACCTGAATTAACTCATACTAGAATTGTTATATCAGCTGCTGATGTTATACATTCTTATGCTTGCCCTTCTTTAGGTATTAAAGCAGATGCTTATCCTGGTAGATTAAATCAAGCTTCTGTTTACATAAACCGTCCTGGTACTTTCTTTGGACAATGTTCAGAGATATGTGGTATTTTACACAGTTCTATGCCTATAGCTATACAGTCAGTTTCAATTAAAGATTTCTTATTATGATTGAGAGATCAAATGGAAGGATAAATATTATAGAATACTATACTTAACTGTATAAATCTATACATACTATAAAAATAGTATGAGATTTAATGTAAATAATATTACATTGATATCTAAATATAAAACCTATTTATTTAACTGTAAATGATTAGACATACTCTACTCTAAATTTTAAAAATAAGTATATACTATTATTAGTTGTATATTACTTATAAAAATATGTTAATTCAATGGTAGAATAGCGTGCTACGGACACGTAAATATAAGTTCAAGTCTTATACATATTTATATAATATTAATTAATATATGTAATAATTATATTTATATATGTAGTATAGATAAATCAAATAAAATTTTATATAAGTATAATGAATTTTTCAATATTTTTATTTGTCATAGGGATATTAGGATTTGTATTAAATAGAAAAAACATTATATTAATGTTAATTTCTATAGAGATAATGTTATTATCTGCAACATTTTTAATATTAATCAGTTCACTTAGTTTTGATGATATATTAGGACAAACTTTTGCTGTATATATTTTAACAATAGCAGGAGCTGAATCTGCAATAGGTTTAGGAATATTAGTAGCATATTATAGATTAAGAGGTAGTATAACAATACAATATAAATAAATGTATTTAACATTGATAATTTTACCATTATTAGGTTCAATAGTATCAGGTTTCTTTGGTAGAAAAATAGGTATAACAGGATCACATATAATAACATGTGGTTCAGTAATAACTACAACAATTTTAGCTATAATAGCTTTTTTTGAAGTAGGTTTTAATAATATACCAGTAACAATAAATATAGCTAGATGATTAGATGTAGAATCACTATATGTATTATGAAACTTTAGATTTGATTCATTAACTGTATCTATGTTAATACCAGTATTAATAGTATCTAGTTTAGTACACATATATTCTATAAGTTACATGAGTCATGATCCACATAATCAAAGATTTTTTAGTTACTTAAGTTTATTCACTTTTATGATGATTATACTAGTAACAGGAAATAATTATTTAATTATGTTTGTAGGTTGAGAAGGTGTAGGTGTTTGTTCATATCTTTTAGTAAATTTCTGATTTACTAGAATAGCAGCAAATCAAAGCTCTTTATCAGCTTTATTAACTAATAGAGTAGGTGATTGTTTATTAACTGTAGGTATGTTTACAATAATATGATCTTTTGGTAATTTAGATTATAGTACAGTATTTGCATTAGCACCTTACTATAATGAAACTATAATTACATTAGTAGGTATATGTTTATTAATAGGTGCAACAGCTAAAAGTTCTCAAGTAGGTTTACATATTTGATTACCTCAAGCTATGGAAGGTCCTACACCTGTTTCTGCTTTAATTCACGCTGCTACTATGGTTACTGCTGGAGTATATTTATTAATGAGATCTTCACCTTTAATTGAATATAGTTCAACTGTTTTAGTTTTATGTTTATGATTAGGTGCTATTACTACAGTATTTAGTTCTTTAATAGGATTATTCCAACAAGATATTAAAAAAGTTATTGCCTATTCAACTATGAGTCAATTAGGTATGATGGTTATAGCTATAGGTTTATCTAGCTATAATTTAGCTTTATTCCACTTAGTTAATCACGCTTTTTATAAAGCATTATTATTCTTAGGTGCTGGATCAGTTATACACGCAGTAGCTGATAACCAAGATTTTAGAAAATATGGTGGTTTAAGAGAGTTCTTACCTTTAACATATTCAGTTATGTTAATAGCTTCATTAAGTTTAGTAGCTGTACCTTTCATGACTGGATTCTATTCTAAAGATTTTATTTTAGAATCTTCTTATGGTCAATTCTATTTATCAGGTACTATAGTTTATTTTGTAGCTACTATAGGTGCTATGTTTACTACACTTTATTCAGCTAAGGTTTTATATTTAACTTTCTTAGCTAATCCTAATGGACCTTTATCTAGTTATAAACATGCTCATGAAGGTGATATTTTCTTAACTTTACCTTTAATTATCTTATCTATTTTTTCTATATTCTTTGGTTATTTAACTAAAGATATATTTATAGGTTTAGGTACTGGTTTCTTTGCAGATAATAGTTTATTTATTCATCCTAGCCATGAAATTATGTTAGATACAGAATTTGCTGTACCTACATTCTTTAAATTATTACCATTTATATTTACAGTTTCTTTAAGTATTATTTCTGTTTTATTCTCTGAATTCTTACCTAAATTACTTATTAACTTTAAATTCTCAAGATTTGGTTATAATATCTTTAGTTTCTTTAATCAAAGATTTTATATAGAATTATTCTATAATAAATATATTGTAGAAGGTGTTCTTAAATTAGGTGGTCAAACTACTAAGAGTTTAGATAAAGGTTCAGTTGAATTCTTAGGACCTTATGGTTTAGAAAAAGGATTATTATCTTTAAGTAATAGTTTAGGTAAATTAAGTACTGGTGTAATAACTACTTATGCTTTATATGTATTAATAGGTTTAATGTTCTACATATCATTAATATATTTCTCTTATAATGATAATAACTTATTTATATTAGTTATATTTACTTTGTTTGCGTTATTAAATAATAATTTAACATCAACTAAATAATAGTTTAACATCTAGTTAATAATATAAAGTTATTGTTTACTTAATAATAAGTTATCATTTATTTAATAATAACTTATTATTTTTTTTTTATAATAGATATCTAAAGATATCTATTATTTATTTTATTTTAATTTAAATTTATTTATATTTTTTATTCAGATATGCTTTTATCTTCAATCTTCTGTTTAATATTATCTAATGCATTATCTTTTAGACGTGATACAGCTATTCTTTATTCAAGAATAGGTATTATAATATTATTTTACTGTATTTATTTATGTTATAATAATTTATTTATAACATATTTAGATAATGGTATAGGGTTGTTTGGTGGTTTATTTTATACATCACCTATAACACAAACATTTCACATATTAATATTTATTATTACATTATTAATACTGAATTTAACTGGTTTTTATCCTAGAAAACTTATATCTAGTCAGTACTTAAGTTTATCTAAATTATTATTTACAAAATTACAATTTGTTAAAAACATTGCTGTATCTAATATAATTTTAAAAAAAGGAGAACAATATACAATATTAGAATATACATTAATGTTATTATTTATTGTAATAGGTAGTTTATTATTAATATCTAGTAGTGATTTTGTATCTATATTCTTATCTATAGAATTACAAAGTTATGGTTTATATTTATTATGTACTATGTATAGAAATTCTGAATCAGCTACATCTGCTGGTTTAACTTATTTTTTACTAGGTGGATTAGCATCTTGTTTTATATTATTAGGTATAGCTTTAATATATGCAAATTTAGGTGTAACATATTTAGATAGTTTCTATGTTATAAATAATTTAGCAGGTGTATTAGATGAACAACAAATTACTACTTATATACCTTATTGCTTATTATTAATAACTATAGGATTATTATTTAAAATATCAGCTGCACCATTCCATTTTTGATCACCTGATGTTTATGATGGAATACCTACTATAGTTACTACTTTTGTAGCTATTATAGCTAAAATTTCTATATTAACTTTATTATTACAATTAGTTCATTATACAAATAGTATATATATTACTACACAATATACTTGAACTACTAGTTTATTAATAAGTTCATTATTATCTTTAATAATTGGTACTGTATTAGGTTTAACTCAATTTAGAATTAAAAGATTATTTGCTTATAGTACTATATCTCATTTAGGTTTTATGTTATTAGCATTAACTATTAATAGTGTTGAATCTATACAATCATTTATTTTCTATTTAGCTCAATATAGTTTATCTAATTTAAATGCATTTATTTTATTAATAGCTATAGGTTATAGCTTATATGCTTATAATGATAAAAATATTAATCATAATAATTTAATAGATAAAAATAATTCACCTATACAACTTATAAGTCAGCTTAAAGGATATTTCCATATTAATAGTTTCTTAGCTTTAAGTTTAACTATTACTTTATTCTCATTTGCTGGTATTCCACCTTTAATGGGATTCTTTGCTAAACAGATGGTATTTTCTGCAGCTTTACAAGAAGGATTTATCTTTTTAACTCTTATAGGTGTATTAACTAGTGTTATAAGTGCTGTATATTATTTATTTATAGTAAAAACTATGTTCTTTGATGGACATTCTTATACATATTTTAGTAGCTTAAAAGATTTAAGAATACCTGCTCTTATTTTACAAAAAAATAAAGTAGTTAATAAAATATATTTTAATTCTAATTTTGCTTTATCTAGTTCTTTATCTATAACTATTTCTATTTTAACATTAATTATACTTTTATTTATGTTTATGCCTAATGAAACATTACATTTATCTAATTTATTAGCTATAGTATTATTTATTCCTGTTAATATTTAAAATATTTATAAAGCTTTAATTTAACAAACTTACATAAATTAATATAAATATTATCTATATAATATTTATATTAATATAGAGTATAAATATATAATTTAAATATATATATATATAGATCCATGATTACATTTATTAAGAATAGAAATTCTAATTTCTTTTCCGGCTGCATAGCAGTTTTTAATTGAACAAACCCATATAAATATATATAAATATATATATTTATATTTATTTATATTTATTTATTTATATTATAATATAGCAAAATAAAACATAAAATAGAACAATAACAATAAATATATAATAAAAATATGAGAATTCTTAAAAGTCATCCTTTATTAAGATTAGTAAATTCTTACTTAATCGACGCACCTACACCAGCCAATATAAGTTATTTATGAAACTTTGGTTCATTATTAGCAATATGTTTAATAATACAAATTGTAACAGGAGTTACATTAGCTATGCATTATACACCTAGTGTAGCTGAAGCATTTAATTCTGTTGAACACATTATGAGAGATGTTAACAATGGTTGATTAATACGTTATTTACACGCTAATACAGCTTCAGCTTTCTTCTTTTTAGTATACCTACACATAGGTAGAGGTTTATACTATGGATCTTACAAATCACCAAGAACATTAACATGAATTATTGGTACAGTTATCCTTATAATAATGATGGCTACAGCTTTTTTAGGTTACGTATTACCATACGGTCAAATGAGTTTATGAGGTGCAACTGTTATTACTAACTTAATGAGTGCTATACCTTGAATAGGTCAAGATATAGTTGAATTTATATGAGGTGGTTTTTCAGTTAATAATGCTACATTAAATAGATTTTTTGCATTACACTTCTTATTACCTTTCGTATTAGCTGCATTAGTATTAATGCACTTAATAGCTTACCACGATGTAGTAGGATCAGGTAATCCTTTAGGTATCTCAGCTAATTATGATAGATTACCTTTTGCTCCTTACTTCTTATTTAAAGATTTAGTTACTATATTCTTATTCTTTATAGTTTTATCTATATTTGTTTTCTTTATGCCTAATGCATTAGGAGATAGTGAAAATTATGTTGTGGCTAATCCTATGCAAACTCCACCTGCTATTGTACCAGAATGATATTTATTACCTTTCTATGCAATATTAAGATCTATACCTAATAAATTATTAGGAGTTATAGCTATGTTTGCTGCTATTTTAGCTTTAATGGCAATGCCATTAACAGATTTATCTAAATTAAGAGGAGTACAATTTAGACCTTTAAGTAAAATTGCATTCTTTATATTTGTAGCTAATTTCTTAGTATTAATGCAAATAGGTGCAAAACACGTTGAAACACCATTTATTGAAGTAGGACAAATATCTACTGTATTATACTTTGCACACTTCTTTATTATAGTACCTGTAGTAAGTATTATAGAAAATAGTTTAGTAGAATTAGCTACTAAAAAATAATTAGTATATAATAATATTATTATACCTATTATATTTAATTAATATTTACAAATTAAAGGAGTTTGAGTAGAAGGTTCTGCGTTTCGATTGCAAATCGAAATAAAGGGATTCGAGTTCCCCGAACTCCTTAAATAGCTATGTTTGTATTTAGAGTATACTATTCTAAATACTATACAATTAGTTTACATATAATATTAACCTATATTTTTAGTTAAAATATTAGATATATATTAAACATAAAAAGTTTCAATGTAGAATATTGAGTATATTTATTAAATATTTATATATATAGAATAAAAACTGCAGGTTGTTAATTACAATTAATTTTAATATAAATATAAATATTCTATTGATATATATTGTTATAATAAATAATAAATAAATAAATGATAAGTATAATTTCAATTATTGAAGGGCTATTATTAATAGTACCTGCTTTACTTTCAGTTGCATTTGTAACTATAGCCGAACGTAAAACTATGGCTTCTATGCAAAGAAGATTAGGTCCTAATGCAGTAGGTTATTATGGTTTACTACAAGCATTTGCTGATGCTTTAAAATTATTATTAAAAGAGTATGTAGCTCCAACACAAGCTAATATTATATTATTTTTTATAGGACCTATGATAACTTTAATCTTTTCTTTATTAGGTTATTTAGTTGTACCATTTGATAGTGGAATTTTTGTATCTGATTATAGTTTAGGTATGCTTTATATGTTAGCTGTATCATCTTTAGCTACATATGGTATATTATTAGCAGGTTGATCTGCTAATTCTAAATATGCTTTTTTAGGTTCATTAAGAAGTACAGCTCAGTTAATTAGTTATGAGTTAATATTAAGTTCTGTAATTATATTAATTATCTTATTAACAGGTAATTTAAATATTATTACTATTGTAGAATCACAAAGAATAGTTGATTTCATATTACCATTATTTCCTTTATTTATTATATTCTTTATAGGTTCTATAGCAGAAACTAATAGAGCTCCTTTTGATTTAGCTGAAGCTGAATCAGAACTTGTTAGTGGTTTTATGACAGAACATTCAGCTAGTGTATTCGTATTCTTTTTCTTAGCTGAATATGCTAGTATTATATTAATTTGTGTTTTAAATAGTATTTTATTTTTTGGTGGTTATTTATGTATTATACCTGTTGAATTTATAATAGATATATTATATAATATATTTGGTATAAATAGTTCTATATTACAAGATATCTTTGTTAATATTTCTTCATCTCCTTTAAATTTAGCTTTTAAAACTGCTTTATTAATATTTGTGTTTATTTGAGTTAGAGCATCTTTCCCTAGAATTCGTTTTGATCAATTAATGTCTGTTTGTTGAACTGTATTATTACCTTTAATTATAGCATATGTTGTTTTAATACCTTGTGTTGTATTTGGTTTAGATGCTTTACCTACAAGCTTAATACTTTAATTTAATATTTCTTATTAATTTAGCTTACTTTTAGTAATCTATATTTAATTATATAATCATATATAGATTTATTATGTAACTTATAAATTACAATATAGTATGTATGTATGTATTATAAAAAAATAATAATAAATTATAATATAGTATTAACTGATATATACTTAAGCTTTATAGCATATATAAGGTGTAACAAAAACAAATTAATGTTTTTTTAAGCAGAAAGTATATATATATATTAAAAATTAAATATGTCCTTATTATTATTATTAATTCCATTAATAGGTATAAGTCTTGTAACAATAGAGACTAATTATGGTTTAAGTTTAGTAAATAATATTAAGATAAAATCTATAGCCTTAACTACAACAATAATAAATTTAATTGTATCATTGGTAATGTTTATACTTTTTGATTTTAGTAGTAAACAATTTCAATTTATTGAAGAACATTATCAAGTAAGTTATTTTGATGTATATTTAGGTGTGGATGGTTTATCTATATATTTTATATTATTAACAACTATAATAATGCCTGTAGCTATTTTATCTAATTGAAATTCAATACAATCTCAAAATGTTTTATCATTTGTAGTAATTATGTTATTATTAGAAACATTATTATTAGCTGTATTCTTAGTTTTAGATGTATTATTATTCTATATCTTTTTTGAAAGTATATTACCTCCTTTATTCTTATTAATAGGATTATTTGGTTCAAGTAATAAAGTAAGAGCTAGTTTCTATTTATTTTTATACACTTTATTAGGATCATTGTTTATGTTATTATCTATAATAGTTATGTCTTCTATTATGGGTACTACTGATTTTGATGCATTATCTAAAGCAAACTTTAGTTATGTAACTCAATTATTTTTATTTTACGGTATATTTATAGCTTTTGCTGTAAAAACACCAGTTATTTTTTTAAATACTTGATTACTAAAAGCTCACGTTGAATCACCATTATCTGGTAGTATTATATTAGCAGGTATAGTTTTAAAATTAAGTTTATATGGTATATTTAGATTAATGTTACCTTTATTACCTAAAGCTTCTTTAAACTTTACATATATAATTTATGTAATAGGTGTAATAACTATAATCTATGCTAGTTTTAGTACATTAAGAACTATAGATATTAAAGAATTAATTGCTTACTCTTCTGTATCTCACGCAGCTGTATATTTAATAGGTGCGTTTAGTAATACAATACAAGGTATAGAAGGTGCAATTGTTTTAGGTTTAGCTCACGGTTTTGTATCACCAGCATTATTTATTTGTGCTGGAGGTATTTTATACGATAGATCTTCTACTAGATTAATTACATATTATAGAGGTATGGCTCAAATTATGCCTATATTCTCTGTATTATTCTTTATATTATGTTTAGGTAATAGTGGTACACCTTTAACTTTAAATTTTATAGGTGAATTTATGTCATTATATGGTGCATTTGAAAGAATGCCTATATTAGGTATACTAGCTAGTACTTCTATTGTATTATCTGCAGCTTATACTATATTTATGTATAATAGAATAGCTTTTGGTGGTTCTTATTCTGTATATTTTGTAGAAAACATAGGTGATGTTACTAGAAGAGAGTTTATATTATTATTAGTATTTGTAGTATTTACAGTATTATTTGGTGTATATCCTGCTCCTATATTAGATGGTTTACATTACTCTGTTTCTTCTTTAATTTATAATATAAATTAATATATTAGATATAATTTATTTATTTTAATAACATTTATTGTTTTGTTTTATTATAATCAATAATTATGTTTATTTATCTTCTTACTAGCTCAATGGCAGAGCCGAATACTTCTAATATTTTGATCCAAGTTCGACCCTTGGGTAAGAATTGTAATAATATTATTATTCATATTATTATTTTAGCCTTTATAGCTCAATGGTAGAGCGAGATACTGTTAATATTTTGATAGATGTTCGATTCATCTTAAGGGCTTATTTTTACTTTACCTTATAATCTAAAAAAAAAAGTCAAGATATATTAAGAAAATATCCATATAATAGATAAAATACAAATATATGCCACAATTAGTACCATTCTTTTTTGTAAATCAAGTAGTATTTACTTTTGTTATATTAACAGTATTAATATATACATTTACTAAATACATATTACCTAGATTTGTACGTACTTTTATTTCACGTATTTACATAAATAAATTATAATTATATAAATTAGTAGTTGTATTATATATATAACTAAAACATAATAATTTTTTATTATTATATATATCTCTATCTTAATAGAGTTTCATTAGGTAATGGAAATAATAAGTTAATATTTATATATATCTTATAAATAAACAATAATATGCGTCATTTAGATTTTGTATTAAGTCCATTAGACCAATTTGAAGTAAGAGATTTATTTTCTCTTAACGCTAACTTATTAGGTAATTTACACTTATCATTAACTAATATAGGTTTATACTTATCAATTAGTATCTTTTTAATTTTAACATATAGCTTATTAGCTACAAATAATAATAAAATAATACCTAATAACTGATCAATAAGTCAAGAAAGTATTTATGCTACAGTACATGGTATAGTAGTAAACCAAATTAATCCTAATAAAGGACAAATGTTCTTTCCATTAATGTATGTATTATTCATATTTATTTTAGTAAATAATTTAATAGGATTAGTACCATATAGTTTTGCATCTACAGCACACTTTATATTAACATTCTCTATTAGTTTTACTGTTGTTTTAGGTGCAACAATATTAGGTTTCCAAAGACATGGGTTAAAATTCTTCTCATTATTTGTACCTTCAGGTTGTCCTTTAGCTTTATTACCTTTATTAGTTTTAATTGAATTTATTTCATACTTATCTAGAAATGTTTCATTAGGATTAAGATTAGCTGCTAACATATTAAGTGGTCACATGCTTTTAAGTATCTTAAGTGGATTCACATATAATATTATGACTAGTGGTGTAATATTCTTCATATTAGGTTTAATACCTTTAGCATTTATTATTGCATTCTCTGGTTTAGAATTAGCTATAGCATTTATTCAAGCTCAAGTTTTTGTAGTTTTAGCTTGTTCATATATTAAAGATGGTTTAGATTTACATTAATATTATAGTATATTTAGAGTATATAGATATATATACAATATCTATATATAAACAATTTATATTATTATAATTTTATATTATAATAATTTTTTTAAAGATATAAAAATTTTATGAAAATAGGAAAGTCCAATACTTATTAGGCATATACACTTGAATATATATATATATATTCAATAATTATAAAAATATAAGGATGTTAACAGAAACTAAAATTATATAAAATACTTATAAGTAATAATAAAATAATAGCGAACAAGAATCCTATGTTAAGTTTTTATTTAGAATTATTAAAGTTAAACAGAAACTGGCTTAATTATATCTTTAAATAATAACATTAAAATTGATAATTTTATAGTTATATATAAAACAATATAGATGTGATGTATGCATTAAAAATAAAATAGAGAGTTTGATGATGGCTCTAACTGAACACTGTCCAAGTACTTGACACATGCTAATCGAACGACTAATTAGTTTAATTATTATATAATAATTAAATTAAGTAGTAGTGGTGTACAGGTGAGTAAAAGATAAATTGGCTACCTTAAAGTAAGGGAAAAAATCCCTTATAACCAAAGGTTTAATTACCGCTTTAAGATGATAATTTTTATCTCGGTGAGTAGTAGGAAAGGTAATGACTTTTCTAGCAATAAACCGTAGTCGTAACTGGAAAGTTGATCGACCACATTGGGTCTGAAAAAAACCCAATGCTTTTATGTACAGCAGTGAGGAATATTGGTCAATGGCCGAAAGGCTGAACCAGTAACTTGGAAGAATGATAATGTTAACTTTGTATAAGTGCATTCGCGATTAACTCGCATAAAATTCTAAATAGATTAGATATAATGACATAATCTATTTATAAGTCTTGACCAAACTACGTGCCAGCAGTCGCGGTAATACGTAGGAGGCTAGTGTTAGTTATCTTTATTGGGTTTAAAGGGTAAGTAGACGGTAAATTAAACTCTAAACGAGTACTTTTTTACTAGAGTTATATGAGAGAAGGAAGAATTTCTGGAGTAGAGATAAAATTTGATGATACCAGGAGGACTGTCAACGGCGAAGGCGTCCTTCTATGTAATAACTGACGTTGAGAGACGAAGGCTTGGGTAGCAAACAGGATTAGATACCCTAATAGTCCAAGCAGACAATGATGAATGTCATACATTAGATATATATATTTAATGTATAAACGAAAGTGTAAGCATTCCACCTCAAGAGTACTATGGCAACATATAAACTGAAATCATTAGACCGTTTCTAAAACCAGTAGTGAAGTATGTTATTTAATTCGATGATCCGCGAAAAACCTTACCACAGCTTGTATAGCATATTATAAAAAATTGTTACAAGCGCTGCATGGCTGTCTTTAGTTAATGTCGTGAGATTTGGTTAATTCCTTTAATTAACGAAAACCCTCACTTTATTTGTTTATATAAAGTGGTTCGCTACTACATCGGACCAGATAAAAGGGATTAAGACAAGTCATTATGGCCTTAATGCTGTGGGCTATAGACGTGCCACATACGCCTTTACAATGGGATGCGATATTGTGAAATGGAGCTAATCCCCAAAAAAGGAAATAATATGGATTGTAGTCTGTAACTCGACTACATGAAAAAGGAATTACTAGTAATCGTGAATCACCAACGTCACGGTGAATTTTATCTTAGTTAGGTACTAACCACTCGTCAGGCGCTGAAAAAAGAAGATGCAGTAAGTTTGATTTTTTCTGTGTAAAGTTATATATATTTATGGTATATAAATATGCAGGATAGTTTTCGTATGCAAAACTTTGATTGGTGTTAAGTCGAAATAAGGTTCGTGTAATGGAAATTGCACGGGGAGTATAAAATTTAAAAAAAAATAATAGTATATATATTATCAAATCAAAATATAGGTATATAATAAATTGGTTCAATTCCAGTTAAAGATTAAATATATATATATGAAATAGGGAGGTCCCGTGAGCTGGTTAACGGGTTGAGCTGTAAACTCAATAGCTATAAGCTATCGAAGGTTCGATTCCTTTTCTCCCTAATTAGATCTTTATCTAACCCTATCTAGACATTTATTATTATTTGTATAATATGTTAATAGATTTAGTTTTTTTTTATTATGAATAATATATTTTTATTAAATGATTCTATTACTAATGGATTTAGAATAGAATTTGTAGATATTATTTATTTAGTATCTATTTTATTAGGTATACTTACTATAAGTAGTAGAAATCCTGTAGTATCTGTTTTATTTTTAATAGGTTTGTTTGTTAATGTTGCAGGTTTATTAATTTTAGTAGGATATAATTTTATAGGATTAGCTTATATATTAGTTTATGTAGGTGCTGTATCTATTTTATTTTTATTTATTTTAATGTTAATTAACATTAGAGTTTCTGAATTATTTAATGATACTAATAATGATTTACCTTTAGCTGGTTTAACTATTATTATTTTTTATTATATAATGGCACAAGTATTACCTTTAAATTTTACAGAAAATAGTATTGTTTCTTATTTATCTAATTCATATTCTGATATATATAATGTAGAATTAGATAATGAATTATTTAATATAGTTGATTTAAAACAACAAATTGGTTATGCAAGTAGTAAAGGTTGAGATAATTCACTAATAGAACCTACACATATAGCTAGTATAGGTAATATTATGTATACTAGTTATTCAATGTGATTAATTGTTACTTCTATTATTTTACTATTAGGTATGGTAGGTGCTATAGTTATCACAATAAAACAAAAATAGAGAGATAAAGCTTAAACAATTAATTATTAAATTAAAATATGATATATAAATCAAAAAGTAATTTTCAAAATCATCCTTTCCATTTAGTATCACCGTCACCTTGACCATTGTTTACTAGTTTGTCATTATTTATATTAACAACAACTACAGTTTTATTTATGCATGGATTCCAAGGATTCCAATATTTAGTAGCTTTAGCTGTATTTAACGTTATTTACGTTATGGCTTTATGATTTAGAGATGTAATTTCAGAAGGAACTTATTTAGGTAATCATACTAATGCTGTACAAAAAGGATTAAACTTAGGTGTAGGTTTATTTATTATATCTGAAGTTTTCTTCTTCTTAGCTATATTCTGAGCATTCTTTCATAGTGCAATATCACCTAGTGTTGAATTAGGTGCACAATGACCTCCATTAGGTATACAAGCTGTTAATCCTTTTGAATTACCATTATTAAACACTATATTATTATTATCTTCAGGTGTGACAATTACATATGCTCACCATTCTTTAATACAAGGTAATAGAAAAGGTGCTTTATATGGTACAGCTGTAACAATTGTATTAGCTGTAATATTTACTTTCTTCCAAGGTGTTGAATATTCAGTATCTTCTTTCACTATTTCTGATGGTGTTTATGGTTCATGTTTCTACTTTGGTACTGGTTTCCACGGTTTACACGTTATTATTGGAACAGCTTTCTTAGCTGTAGGATTATGACGTTTAGCTGCATACCATTTAACAGATCACCATCACCTTGGTTACGAATCAGGTATATTATACTGACATTTTGTAGACGTTGTATGATTATTCTTATATATTTCTGTATACTACTGAGGTTATTAGAAATAAATATGTTTAAATATCTATTTATTATACTTAAGGTATAGTATCTAAATATATATAAATAATAAGATATATTTGCTTTAAATAACAGGTCTATATAGACCTGTTATTTTACAACATAAATTATATATCTTTTAGAGACTTTAGTTTAATGGTAAAACATGTGACTTTTAATCATTATAATATGGGTTCAAATCCCATAGGTCTTAATAGATTACTATAATCTGAATTAAAATTCCGAAAATGACTATAAGTTAATGGTAGACTGCTTATTTACCATATAAGATGTGCTGATTCGAATTCAGCTAGTCATAATAATTTAAATATTCAAAGTCATAATGGCTATAAGTTAATGGTAGACTGTTTACCTTCCAAGTAAAGTGTGCTGATTCGAATTCAGCTAGCCATATATAGGGTTAGTAACTTAATTGGTAAAGGGTTTTCTTGTCGAGAAAATAGATGCCGGATCGAAACCGGTCTAACTCGTATATATTTATATATATAAATTAAAGGAAAAGTTGCTATTGGTAGGGTAAGATATTTGCTAAATATTGTGTTTTAACACTTAGATGTTCGATTCATCTTTTTTCCGAAGAGCATAGTTTAATAGGTAAAACTGTAAGCTTCAACCTTATATTTCTTAGTTCAAATCTAAGTGCTCTTGAATATATTATAGGTTCTTTAACTTAACTGGTAAAGTGTATTCTTGATAAGGATATGTTCAGTGTTCGAGTCACTGAAGAATCAAAAAAAAAAAAAGAGAGTTTGCTGAGTGGTTTAAGGCGGCTAGCTTGAGTCTAGCTAAAGGTATAAACTTTCATATGTTCGAATCATATACTCTCTGATACCTATAATGTATAAAAAAAATTAATTAAATAAAATTGCGTATAATAATGTATTAATATGTTATTATATAAAATTAAATTAATGTAAATACATTATAGGTCTTACAGGTTAGTGTCCGGTGGTTGGTCGCTTCATTTGGGTTGGAGATTGTTTATGTTCGAATCATAATAACCTGATAACTAAAAGAAGTCTAATAATATGGCTCAATAAAGATGATATGTACCATATACATCTTGAGAAATCAAGACAAGTATATAAAGAAACTATTATGGATGGTTAGCTATATATTTCAAGATATTTATATCTAGGGAACAATATAAACTAGAAATCATAGAGAAATCTAATTATAAGACAAAGTGAATTGAAATATCTTAGTAACTTTAGTAAAAGAAATCAAACGAGATTGTTATTTGGTGTCTTCTGAATAGCAAAAGCCTTAATAAATAATTACTATATTTACTAAATATAGGTTATAATTGTTTATAGTAAATATACTATTTAGTATATTTAAGTATAACGGAAAAAAATCTGTTGAAAAATAGGGGAACCTTCCTCTAAGGCTAAAAAAATATATATAAGCGATAGAGTAACAGTACCGTGAGGGAAATACCCTGAAATAGTAGTTTTATAAGCAGCTCAAGTTAAAATTTAAATAAATAATAAGAGCGTACCTTTTGCATAATGGGTCAGCAAGTTAATTTTAGATGCAAGTAACATCTCTTTTATAAGCATTTACATATAGAACATTAGACATTATGTCTAATGATATTATTTTAATATTGGTATGTAAATTTATTAATAAAATTAGGAGGTAGATACGCAGATAAACCAATTATGAAAAAATGAATTAGTATCTAGAATTAGACCCGAAGGCTAGTGATCTTACCATGGTCAGGGTTATAAAAGCCCGAACGGGTTATCGTTGTAAAGATATCCGATGAACTGTGGTAAGTTAGTGAAAGACAAAACTGACTAGTATAGCTGGTTTTCCGCGAAACCTATGTAAGTAGGTAATTTAATTAACATCTTAGCAGGTACAGAACTGTGATCTCGGACAATATCTAAGATATTTGTCAACATCGGGGGGTTGTAGTGACTTTACCGGAGAGTATTTGCACTCGGAAGGGCAAAGATGAATGTTAAATAATCGGACATAGTGCGATAAGGTTGTATGTCTAAAGGGAAACAGCCCAGAACAAGAGTTAAGGTTCCAAAATTATTGTTAAGTGAAATTAAGGATGTTTTTTTTTAAAACAATCAGGAAATAGGCTTAGAAGCGGCCATTTTTTGAAGACCTCGTAACAGAGCACTGATTAATAAATTAGGAAAAAACGCCGAAAATTTAACGGATCTAAATAATATACCGAAACCTTGTACACAAATTAAAATTAAAGCGCTGTGGCTTAGATTAGATGTTAAATCTAAATTTAAGCGCTGTGACTTAGGATTTTTGTGGGGTAGCGGAACATTGGATTAAACAAAATATTAATATTTTTCTTAAAATATTAAAGATCTTGCATAAAGCTATCTAAACTAAATATATGATTTATTATATATTGTGATTGATTATTTATTTAATTATACTACAATATAATAATTAATTGATTATATATTTAACGATATATTTTTAAATTAGTTATTTAGTGTGGGTTATATAGTTAAATAAATAAAGTTAGTAGTAGTAAATATTATATTACGATTTATGAGTATCTGTTAAATCCAAGAGAGAATGCTGACATGAGTAACGAAAAAGGCTTTTAGCCTCGCCTGAAGCTTATGGTTTCATCTAAAATCGGTGTCTAAAAAAATTAATCAAATGATAATTTTGATGACGTTTTATGCTTTTTTTATATGATAATACCAAAACCTTTAACAAGTAATAAAGGTTCTGGAAAAGTTTATTTTATTATTTGAAGTGGAAAATATTTAATACTCATACTTATTGGTATAAAATTGTAAATTATAATATATAATACATACTTATTATAATATTGTGATTTACAAATATAATAGAGTGAGTAAAATAATAAATATTTTTTAACCAAGTAATAGTCTTTATCTATTATAATGATATTAAAGATAATAATTAATAATTAATTACCATTAGATTATTAATATGTATTTATAGATTATATAATGATTATTATATAAAATATATTTATTAAATGTTATTATTAATAATACTATAATATATAGATTAAAGACAACTTTACACTGGTAAAAAAAATAAAAGAAAAAAAACAATAAATAACCGTACCTAGAAACTAACTCAAGTAAGCAAGTAGAGAATACAAAGGCGTTTGAGAGAACAATCATTAAGGAACTCGGCAAATTGACTCTGTACCTTTGGAATAAGGAGGACCATTATTATTAAATTTAACATATAGTAAAGTATGAAATTAAATATGAAAAATTAAATTAATAATAAGAGGAATCATGAAATAATGTTGTACGACTGTTTAATAAAAACACAGCACTCTGCAAAGATAAAAAATCAAAGTATTGAGTGTGATGTCTGCCCAATGTCGGCTGGGTAACGGATCTACCTTGATTATTAACTGAGGTTTTGAAGGACACCCCGATTAATGGCGGCCTTACCTATGAGGGTCCTAAGGTAGCGAAATACCTTGGCCGTTAAATGCGGTCCTGCATGAATGACTTAACGATGCAACAGCTGTCTCGATGATTGTCTCAGTGAAATTGGAATAGCAGTGCAGATACTGTTTACCTCTAGATAGACGAGAAGACCCTATGCAGCTTTACTGTTACTAATTATAGGAGTGAAATTTTAGGATGATTTATAGTGTATAAGGTAGTTGTTTAGATAATAATGAAACACCTTTATTCGAATCCTTATATATACTCTTAATGATTAGAAGGCAGTTTATGCGGGGCACAGATCCCACAAAAAGTACCTGGGTATATCCAAAGTTCATATTGTAAACTTGTATATTTATATACAAATATTTTAATTTGTTCTAATTATTATTATAATTATACAGTTATTATTCGATTAAATTCCACAATTATTTTTTATTTTAAGTAAGATTTTAACTATGCGGTGAATAGATGTATTTTAAACTTTACTGGACTTTGTTCTAATTTTAGTTCAAAGATTTAAAAGTTTATTTGTTATATTAATAAAGTATTTATCTTTATTAATATAATGTTTATTAATACTTTAAAAGTTTAATGGCTAAATCTTGCTTTACTGTTTGACCTACAAGTCTATCAGTCGCGTAAGCGGGGCATATGATCACAAGATGCATTAAGGAAAGGTCTTGGATTATAGAAAAAGTTACGCTAGGGATTTATAACTGTGAGTCCTCCAATATTATAAAATATTGGTAATATATTGGGTAAATTTCAAAGACAACTTATATTAATTAAGTGTATTTGAAGCGAAACTTATTTTAGCATGTGTTTATCTTTAAGATAAATTAAAATAAGGACGTTCAACGACTAAAAGGTGAGTATAGCTAACAATAATCCTTTTTTAACGCCCAACATCTTTATTAATTAAATACACTATTTGTATAATAATTATTATTTTTAATAATGTATTAGACTTGGTTTACCAAGCTTTAATATTATATAATTAATTCTATTAATTATATTAATATCTAGATATATATATAGATATGTTAAATATTATAAAATCAAAATTAAATACTACATATAAAAAAAAAGGATTAAATGATTCTAGTATAGCTATTTATAATAGAGATGTAATACCTGCTGTAAGGAATTGAAAAAGTAGTATATATGCTTATAATAAAAATGCTATTAATTTAATTCCTATTAAAAGCAAATATGTAATGAAATTAATTAAAGCATACTTTAATTTATATCATTTACAACTAGAATCTTTATTAAGAAAAAATAGATTACGTCGTAGATTTAGAAAAATATCAACTAATAGAATATTTATTAGTGATGGTGAATTTAAACATACTAATGATAAAGTAAATATAACATTATATGTTTATAATAAACAAAAACTTAATTACTTATTAAGACTTAAAAAAAGATATTTAACTTTATTTAAAAAAGCTAAATTTGCTAGAAAATTAAAATTAATAAAAAATAGAGGATTAACTATTTTGTTTAAACATAAACAAAAAAGTATATTATTAAGTAATCTTTTACCTAAATATAATACTCAAGTAAATACAGCACAAAATATTTACTATACAAGATTTATTAAAAAAAGTTTTAGAAGATTAAAATTCTATATGTATTATAAACAAATGCTTTATATTAATAAAGCTAAATTTGAAAATACTTATCTACAAGGTTTAATAAGTTTAGTAAGAAATATTTTTAATAAAAATGTTGAATTTAATATCATTAATTTAAAATATTTTTATTTTAATAGTAAAATATTTACTCAACCTTTAGAATTAAAATTAAAAAAAAAAAAGAAATGTTTTAAGATATCTTAAAGTTTTAATAAGAAAAGCAAAAATTAAAAATGTTAAATTAGCAGAAAAATCTAAAAAATTTTTTAATTTTAATATTTTTAATAGTGATAATTTTTTACTACAAGATAATACTAAATCTAAGTATTTAAAAAAAATTATTTTAAGTAATTTAAAATATAAAAGAGTATCTGGTGTTAGATTAGAAGCTGCTGGTAGATTAACTAGACGTTTTTCAGCTTCTAGATCTCAACGTAGAACTAAATATAAAGGAAATTTAGAAAATGTTTATTCTTCATTTAAAGGTTATCCTACACCAGTATTAAGAGGAAATGATAAAGCTAATTTACAATATACTGTTATTAACTCAACTTCACGTGTTGGAGCTTTTGGTGTTAAAGGTTGAGTAAGTAGTACTTAATTTCTTTTTTCTTTTTTATTTACAATTTTCCCTCCCTTATATTAATTAATAAAGATGATGAAATAGTCTGAACCGTTTTGAGAAAAATGGAAATAAAAGTATATTCAGCTTTAGGCTGAATCTTTTATGATAACATAAATTGAACAGGCTAATTTGCGCAAGAGAGTACAAATTGAGTGCGCGGTTTGGCACCTCGATGTCGGCTTAGCTCATCCTCATGCATGCAGAAATCATGAAGGGTTCGACTGTTCGTCGATTAAAGAGCTACATGAGCTGGGTTTAATACGTCGTGAGACAGTATGGTTTCTATCTTCTAGAGGAACATAAAGTAGATTAAAGATAGCCCCTTCGTACGAAAGGAGTTGGGTATATTGATCTCTGGTTTACCTGTTGTTTATGGTTTATATTATAATATATGTTATAATGATAATTAATACTTATACTAAGGTATTGTTACACTATTAGTAGTGTAGCCAGACAACATAGGCATGGCAGGAAAGCTACATCAGTTAAAGATAAGTGTTGAAAGCATCTAAACGCGAAGCAAACTTTATGATACTTTTATACGTAGTAGAACACTACGAGCATAATTGTTATTTTTTAACAATTAATAGGCTTTGGTTGTAAGAATGAAAACATTTTTAGATATAAAGTACTAATTTTTAAGAATAGTATACTAAATATTAATAAATATCATTATAATATTTTAGATATGTTACAATAAAGCCTTTTTAGCATAAAAGTAATGCAACCGTTTTGTAATCGGTAGAAGTGAGTTCGATACTCGCATAAGGCTATATATATTTTAGATATAATTTAAAGACCCAATGGTCAAGACTGGTTAAGACATAACATTTTCACTGTTAGTGCGGGAGTTCAAATCTCCCTTGGGTTAAAAAAGATTAAATCTAATAATAATAAAAGAGATTAGCTCAGTTGGTAGAGCTGTCGCTTTACACGCGAAAGGTCAGGTGTTCAAATCACCTATCTCTTAAAGCGAATTAATGTAATAGTAACATATATGGCTCATGTCCATATTATTTAGGTGCAAATCCTAAGTTCGCTACCAAAGACTATAGCTTAATTGGTTAAAGCGAACCACTCATGATGGTTTGAGTAAATGTTCAAGTCATTTTAGTCTTATAAAATCCGAGTGCTGGAACTGGTAGACAGTCTTAACTTAAGCTTAAGTGGCGCAAGCCGTAAACGTTCGAATCGTTTCTTGGATATATTAGGGGTTATAGTTTAACTGGTAAAACGACGATTTTGCATATCGTTATTTCAGGATCGAGTCCTGATAACTCCATAACCATTAATATTGTTAATTATTAACGCTTGAGAAGCTCAATTGGTAGAGCGGATCATTGAAGCTGATTAGGTTGTAAGTTCAAATCTTATCTCGAGCAAACTTGGCTAATATGGCTACTTAAATTAATAGACATGGGTATGCTGAAATTGGTAAACAGGTTCCGCTTAGGACGGGATAGTTTTATACTTTGCAAGTTCAAGTCTTGTTACCCATATTTATATATACATATAGTTTATGTTGTCGACTAATCGGTAAGTCATAAATTTTTGGTATTTACTATTGGGTGTTCGAGTCGCCCCAACATAAGACAAATTCTTATTTATTATCTATATTGTTTTAGCCAGGATAGTTTAATCGGTAGAACAATAATTTCATGAATTAAGAATGAGAATTCGAATTTCTCTCCCGGCTTTTTTTAACTTTACCTTAACTAAAGCTATATCAAATACATATTCTACATAATTATATCGTAGTACATTTTCAAAGTCGACCTTATAGTAATCTTGCTATATTTTTATATATATTTCTAGTAAGATATATACGTTAACTTTTAGAATAGACTATTATAATTTTATTACATTACATTATGTAATCCATTTAAATATTAAATTAAATAAATTTTAATTTAATAATAAAAATAATATTAAGAATATTATTTATCAAAATTTATTTTTAAATTTTGAGCAATAGTTATAGGTTTTACAAAGTTTTACTTTTAACATACTAAAAAAAACAATTATACTATAATTTATTTTGCTAATCGCCAATTCCCCTTTAAATATTACAAATAATAAAAATTTAAATAATGTTAACCTTGCTACTAATAATGTACAAGATTATTCAACAAAAATACTAAACAATTCAGATAATCTAGGTTCTGTACTAGATTTTAAACAACCTACAGAATGACAAGAAAGATGATTTTTATCATCAAATGCTAAAGATATAGGTACTTTATACTTAATGTTTGCATTATTTTCTGGTTTAGTTGGAACAGCGTTTTCAGTTTTAATCAGATTAGAGTTATCTGGTCCAGGTGTACAATATATCTCAGACAATCAGTTATACAATAGTATAATAACAGCGCATGCTATCTTGATGATTTTCTTCATGGTTATGCCTGCATTAATTGGAGGTTTTGGTAATTTCTTATTACCATTACTAGTTGGAGGTCCAGATATGGCATTCCCTAGATTAAATAATATAAGTTTTTGATTATTAGTTCCTAGTTTATTTTTATTTATATTCTCAGCTACTATAGAAAATGGAGCTGGTACAGGTTGAACATTATATCCACCATTATCAGGAATACAATCTCACAGTGGACCTAGTGTAGATTTAGCCATATTTGGTTTACATTTAAGTGGTATTAGTAGTATGTTAGGTGCTATGAATTTTATAACTACTATCTTAAATATGAGAAGTCCTGGTATACGTTTACATAAATTAGCTTTATTTGGATGAGCTGTTATTATTACAGCTGTGTTATTATTATTATCATTACCAGTGTTAGCTGGTGGTATTACTATGGTTTTAACTGATAGAAACTTCAATACATCTTTCTTTGAAGTAGCTGGTGGTGGTGATCCTATTTTATTCCAACATTTATTCTGATTCTTTGGACACCCTGAAGTTTATATTTTAATTATACCAGGATTTGGTATTATTAGTACAGTTATTTCAGCAGCATCAAGTAAAAACGTATTTGGTTACTTAGGTATGGTTTATGCTATGATGTCTATTGGTGTATTAGGATTTATAGTTTGAAGTCATCACATGTATACTGTTGGTTTAGATGTTGATACTAGAGCTTACTTTACAGCTGCTACTTTAATTATTGCTGTACCTACAGGTATTAAAATATTTAGTTGATTAGCTACATGTTATGGTGGATCTTTACATTTAACACCTCCTATGCTTTTTGCATTAGGATTTGTTGTATTATTCACTATTGGTGGGTTAAGTGGTGTTGTATTAGCTAATGCTTCACTTGATGTAGCATTCCACGATACTTACTATGTTGTAGCTCACTTCCACTATGTTTTATCTATGGGTGCTGTATTTGCATTATTTAGTGGTTGATATTTCTGAATTCCTAAAATATTAGGTTTATCTTATGACCATTTTGCTGCTAAAGTTCATTTCTGAATCTTATTTGTTGGTGTTAATTTAACATTCTTCCCACAACATTTCTTAGGTTTACAAGGTATGCCTAGAAGAATTAGTGATTACCCTGATGCTTTCTATGGTTGAAATTTAATTAGTAGTATTGGTTCTATTGTTAGTGTTGTAGCTACATGATATTTCTTAACTATTATCTATAAACAACTTACAGAAGGTAAAGCTGTATCAAGATATCCTTGATTAACTCCACAATTATTCAGTGATACTTTCCAAGTGTACTTTACTAGAAATAATAGTTCTTTAGAATGATGTTTAACTAGTCCACCTAAACCTCATGCTTTTGCTAGTTTACCTCTACAATCTTAATGTTTATATATATATATTATAATAATTTATATTAGTTATTATTATATATTATACATATATGATTTTTACAAACATGATATGGTATTAAAATACACACTTACTTTTATCTATATATTTATATAGATATAAAGGATGTGACCCATATATTTGTTTAAATATATAAGGTATTATTCTAATATATAATTTTAGATAATAACATAAAAATTGATTTTTTATAAAAATATATAAATCAATATAGATGGGATGGGATGTACCTATTATATTAGATCTTTATCATTGATTATTTATATAAACTTATTTTAGATTTATTCTAGTATAAATAATTGTTTTAATTAAGTTAAAGATCTATAGGGAAGGTAGCTACCATTCAAAGGTAGATATAGTTCAAAGGTAGAACGATTATCTGTGGCATAATATATCTTAGTTCGATTCTAGGTATCTACCCTAAACATGATTATATAAAACAAAAATAATAATAAAATTTTTGGTTATAAAAATGCTTATTCTAAATGTGCAAACTTGCTAGGGAAATAATAAAGTATTTTTGCATGGTACAAACCATATAGTACTAGCTTTAATATCCCTAAAGTGCAATATACGTTAACTTTTAATTATAGACTACTATAATAATATTACATTACATAATGTAATTCATTTAAATATTAAATTAAAAAAATTTTAATTTAATTATAAAAATAATATTAACAATATTATTTTCCAAAATTTATTTTGAGCGGTAGTTATAGGCTTTATATTATTTTACCTTTAATATACTAAAAAAATAACACAATTTTATAAGAATTCAATGATTTATATTAATTCACAAAAAATTACTATAAGAAACAGTAAATTGACTTCGTTAATTACAAGTTCAATAATTTACAAAAGAGAGGTTAACAGCCGATCTCTAAGCCCTAAATCACCTACAATAGCTCAAGAAGCTATTGATCCTAATATCTCTAATATATCTACTGAATCTCATGAGATAAGTCAGGATATGGTAGATACTGCTCTAGGTTATATTAGTGATAATAATAATACTAATGAATTAACAGTACGTCTTAAAAGAAAATCACATGATAGTTTATCTAATAGTGAAGAGAATATTTTAACTAAAAAAGCTAAATTATCTCATGAAAATGAAAATGAAAATAATAATGATAATACATCTGTTAACGATAGTATTGAATTATCTCATGATAATGATAATACATCTATTATGGATAGTATTGAATTAGATACTAGCGTACCGGGTGAAATTACTAATACTCAATTATCAGAAGTAGCTTCAAATACTACTAATTCTTTAGCAGAAACTACATATCAATTTGAGACTCAAATGAATAATTTAGCTAGCTATCTAATATCTCAAAAGGCTCAACAATTAGAAGCTTATAGATTAATAGATGAAATAGAATCAGCTCTTAGTCTATTTGAAGATTATAGCGGAAGTCTATCAGCTCATGTTGAAGAAATAGAACGTAATATATCTGCTCATAATCTAAATATTATTAATACCTATATAAATGATTCAGAGGTTAATGAAGATATACCTATATTAGATAATAATAGTGAGAGTACACGTTCTGACTCTTGAGATAATAATTCTGAGCAAAATAATTTAAATGATACTTTTGAGCCTAATATTTTAGATGATGAGCAAAATAATTGAGATAATAATTCTGAATTTAATAATTTAGATAATGAGCCTAATAATTTAAATAATAATTTTGAGCCTAATATTTTAGATAATAATTTTAGACCTAATATTTTAGATAATAATTTTAGGCCAGATATTTTTAATTCTCTAGAAGATAACTTTGATATATCATCAGATGGTAGCTCTATATTTAATGAGATTATAGAAAATGTAGGTATGGAGCCATTAGATAATGGAGTATTAATTAATCAAGTTATATATAGTGATCAAATTCGTGCTGATGATATAATACATAATAATTACATTATACATATGAGAGGTATAGATAATCTTGATTACCGTATGGTTTATTGCGATATAGTAGAATGTTTGGATAATTTAGACCTACTAATAGCTGAAAACCGAGCGTTGGAAGCAACAGAAAGAGCTATCTTACCTTTAGTTAATGGGTCGTTAAATACTGCATACGAGGTAGTAGGGCAACAAATCTCTAGCATATTAGAGGTGTTAAGTCACCTTCTGTAAATAAAAGCTATATAGAATATTTAACTGTAAATAACTATATGTAAACATAATTTAACTTTAAACTATGTTACAAGCAGCTAAAATTATAGGTACAGGTATGGCCACAACAGGATTAATAGGAGCAGGAATAGGTATTGGTTTAGTTTTTGGTGCATTAATATTAGGTGTAGCAAGAAATCCTTCTTTAAGAGGACAATTATTTTCATATGCCATATTAGGTTTTGCATTTGCAGAAGCAACAGGATTGTTTGCTTTAATGATGGCTTTTTTATTATTATATGTAGCTTAATTTTTAATATATATATTAATGTCAATCTTATATATATATTTTTTTTTTATTTAATAATAAGTTTTATTATTAATTTTAATTTAAACCTCTGTAAGAAAATATTAATATAAAACTTATATCTTATAAAAATTTAAACCTTTAAATATGACAACAACAACTTTTTTTTTTATTTTTAATTCCAGTATTAGGTATAATATTGTTATTAGTTAATTTAATACTTTCACCACATAATCCTTATCAAGAAAAGGATAGTGCTTTTGAATGTGGTTTTCATTCTTTTTTAGGACAAAATAGAACACAATTTAGTATTTCTTTTTTTATATTTGCTTTATTATTTTTATTATTTGATTTAGAAATTTTATTAATTTATCCTTATGTTGTTAGTGCTTACACTAACGGTATTTATGGTTTATTAATAATGATAGTATTTTTCCTAGTATTAACTTTAGGATTTGCCTTTGAATTAGGTAAAAATGCTTTAAAAATAGAAAGTAGACAAGTATTTAATTTTAATATAAAATCTTGAAATGGTTATTCTTTAATATATAAGTAAATTATATATTAATAATATTTTACTTATTATTAAATTAATAAAAAAAATATATAGATATAAATAGGGTTAGTAACTTAATTGGTAAAGGGTTTTCTTGTCAAGAAAATAGATATCGGATCGAAACCGGTCTAACTCGTATATGTATATAAGATTACATAAAGTTTACATAAATTAGTGTGATAAATTATAAAAAATAAAAATAAAAATAATGTTTTTTCATAATTATATTTCTAAATTACAATTAGATGCTCCAACTCCTTGGGGTTTATTTTTCCAAGATAGTGCATCACCTCAAATGGAAGGTATTGAAGAGTTACATAATAATATTATGTTTTATTTAGCTGTTATATTATTTACTGTAACATGAATGATAATTTCAATTATAAGAAATTTTTTAGCTCATAAATCACCTATTGCACATAAATTTATGAATCATGGTACTTTAATAGAGTTAATTTGAACAATATCACCAGCATTTATATTAATATTAATAGCATTCCCATCATTTAAATTATTATATTTAATGGATGAAGTTATGGATCCTTCATTAGTTGTTTATGCTGAAGGTCATCAATGATATTGAAGTTACCAATATCCTGATTTTACTAATGCAGATGACGAATTTATAGAATTTGATTCATATATAGTGCCAGAAAGTGATTTAGAACAAGGTCAATTTAGAATGTTAGAAGTTGATAATAGAGTTATTATACCTGAATTAACTCATACTAGAATTGTTATATCAGCTGCTGATGTTATACATTCTTATGCTTGCCCTTCTTTAGGTATTAAAGCAGATGCTTATCCTGGTAGATTAAATCAAGCTTCTGTTTACATAAACCGTCCTGGTACTTTCTTTGGACAATGTTCAGAGATATGTGGTATTTTACACAGTTCTATGCCTATAGCTATACAGTCAGTTTCAATTAAAGATTTCTTATTATGATTGAGAGATCAAATGGAAGGATAAATATTATAGAATACTATACTTAACTGTATAAATCTATACATACTATAAAAATAGTATGAGATTTAATGTAAATAATATTACATTGATATCTAAATATAAAACCTATTTATTTAACTGTAAATGATTAGACATACTCTACTCTAAATTTTAAAAATAAGTATATACTATTATTAGTTGTATATTACTTATAAAAATATGTTAATTCAATGGTAGAATAGCGTGCTACGGACACGTAAATATAAGTTCAAGTCTTATACATATTTATATAATATTAATTAATATATGTAATAATTATATTTATATATGTAGTATAGATAAATCAAATAAAATTTTATATAAGTATAATGAATTTTTCAATATTTTTATTTGTCATAGGGATATTAGGATTTGTATTAAATAGAAAAAACATTATATTAATGTTAATTTCTATAGAGATAATGTTATTATCTGCAACATTTTTAATATTAATCAGTTCACTTAGTTTTGATGATATATTAGGACAAACTTTTGCTGTATATATTTTAACAATAGCAGGAGCTGAATCTGCAATAGGTTTAGGAATATTAGTAGCATATTATAGATTAAGAGGTAGTATAACAATACAATATAAATAAATGTATTTAACATTGATAATTTTACCATTATTAGGTTCAATAGTATCAGGTTTCTTTGGTAGAAAAATAGGTATAACAGGATCACATATAATAACATGTGGTTCAGTAATAACTACAACAATTTTAGCTATAATAGCTTTTTTTGAAGTAGGTTTTAATAATATACCAGTAACAATAAATATAGCTAGATGATTAGATGTAGAATCACTATATGTATTATGAAACTTTAGATTTGATTCATTAACTGTATCTATGTTAATACCAGTATTAATAGTATCTAGTTTAGTACACATATATTCTATAAGTTACATGAGTCATGATCCACATAATCAAAGATTTTTTAGTTACTTAAGTTTATTCACTTTTATGATGATTATACTAGTAACAGGAAATAATTATTTAATTATGTTTGTAGGTTGAGAAGGTGTAGGTGTTTGTTCATATCTTTTAGTAAATTTCTGATTTACTAGAATAGCAGCAAATCAAAGCTCTTTATCAGCTTTATTAACTAATAGAGTAGGTGATTGTTTATTAACTGTAGGTATGTTTACAATAATATGATCTTTTGGTAATTTAGATTATAGTACAGTATTTGCATTAGCACCTTACTATAATGAAACTATAATTACATTAGTAGGTATATGTTTATTAATAGGTGCAACAGCTAAAAGTTCTCAAGTAGGTTTACATATTTGATTACCTCAAGCTATGGAAGGTCCTACACCTGTTTCTGCTTTAATTCACGCTGCTACTATGGTTACTGCTGGAGTATATTTATTAATGAGATCTTCACCTTTAATTGAATATAGTTCAACTGTTTTAGTTTTATGTTTATGATTAGGTGCTATTACTACAGTATTTAGTTCTTTAATAGGATTATTCCAACAAGATATTAAAAAAGTTATTGCCTATTCAACTATGAGTCAATTAGGTATGATGGTTATAGCTATAGGTTTATCTAGCTATAATTTAGCTTTATTCCACTTAGTTAATCACGCTTTTTATAAAGCATTATTATTCTTAGGTGCTGGATCAGTTATACACGCAGTAGCTGATAACCAAGATTTTAGAAAATATGGTGGTTTAAGAGAGTTCTTACCTTTAACATATTCAGTTATGTTAATAGCTTCATTAAGTTTAGTAGCTGTACCTTTCATGACTGGATTCTATTCTAAAGATTTTATTTTAGAATCTTCTTATGGTCAATTCTATTTATCAGGTACTATAGTTTATTTTGTAGCTACTATAGGTGCTATGTTTACTACACTTTATTCAGCTAAGGTTTTATATTTAACTTTCTTAGCTAATCCTAATGGACCTTTATCTAGTTATAAACATGCTCATGAAGGTGATATTTTCTTAACTTTACCTTTAATTATCTTATCTATTTTTTCTATATTCTTTGGTTATTTAACTAAAGATATATTTATAGGTTTAGGTACTGGTTTCTTTGCAGATAATAGTTTATTTATTCATCCTAGCCATGAAATTATGTTAGATACAGAATTTGCTGTACCTACATTCTTTAAATTATTACCATTTATATTTACAGTTTCTTTAAGTATTATTTCTGTTTTATTCTCTGAATTCTTACCTAAATTACTTATTAACTTTAAATTCTCAAGATTTGGTTATAATATCTTTAGTTTCTTTAATCAAAGATTTTATATAGAATTATTCTATAATAAATATATTGTAGAAGGTGTTCTTAAATTAGGTGGTCAAACTACTAAGAGTTTAGATAAAGGTTCAGTTGAATTCTTAGGACCTTATGGTTTAGAAAAAGGATTATTATCTTTAAGTAATAGTTTAGGTAAATTAAGTACTGGTGTAATAACTACTTATGCTTTATATGTATTAATAGGTTTAATGTTCTACATATCATTAATATATTTCTCTTATAATGATAATAACTTATTTATATTAGTTATATTTACTTTGTTTGCGTTATTAAATAATAATTTAACATCAACTAAATAATAGTTTAACATCTAGTTAATAATATAAAGTTATTGTTTACTTAATAATAAGTTATCATTTATTTAATAATAACTTATTATTTTTTTTTTTTTATAATAGATATCTAAAGATATCTATTATTTATTTTATTTTAATTTAAATTTATTTATATTTTTTATTCAGATATGCTTTTATCTTCAATCTTCTGTTTAATATTATCTAATGCATTATCTTTTAGACGTGATACAGCTATTCTTTATTCAAGAATAGGTATTATAATATTATTTTACTGTATTTATTTATGTTATAATAATTTATTTATAACATATTTAGATAATGGTATAGGGTTGTTTGGTGGTTTATTTTATACATCACCTATAACACAAACATTTCACATATTAATATTTATTATTACATTATTAATACTGAATTTAACTGGTTTTTATCCTAGAAAACTTATATCTAGTCAGTACTTAAGTTTATCTAAATTATTATTTACAAAATTACAATTTGTTAAAAACATTGCTGTATCTAATATAATTTTAAAAAAGGAGAACAATATACAATATTAGAATATACATTAATGTTATTATTTATTGTAATAGGTAGTTTATTATTAATATCTAGTAGTGATTTTGTATCTATATTCTTATCTATAGAATTACAAAGTTATGGTTTATATTTATTATGTACTATGTATAGAAATTCTGAATCAGCTACATCTGCTGGTTTAACTTATTTTTTACTAGGTGGATTAGCATCTTGTTTTATATTATTAGGTATAGCTTTAATATATGCAAATTTAGGTGTAACATATTTAGATAGTTTCTATGTTATAAATAATTTAGCAGGTGTATTAGATGAACAACAAATTACTACTTATATACCTTATTGCTTATTATTAATAACTATAGGATTATTATTTAAAATATCAGCTGCACCATTCCATTTTTGATCACCTGATGTTTATGATGGAATACCTACTATAGTTACTACTTTTGTAGCTATTATAGCTAAAATTTCTATATTAACTTTATTATTACAATTAGTTCATTATACAAATAGTATATATATTACTACACAATATACTTGAACTACTAGTTTATTAATAAGTTCATTATTATCTTTAATAATTGGTACTGTATTAGGTTTAACTCAATTTAGAATTAAAAGATTATTTGCTTATAGTACTATATCTCATTTAGGTTTTATGTTATTAGCATTAACTATTAATAGTGTTGAATCTATACAATCATTTATTTTCTATTTAGCTCAATATAGTTTATCTAATTTAAATGCATTTATTTTATTAATAGCTATAGGTTATAGCTTATATGCTTATAATGATAAAAATATTAATCATAATAATTTAATAGATAAAAATAATTCACCTATACAACTTATAAGTCAGCTTAAAGGATATTTCCATATTAATAGTTTCTTAGCTTTAAGTTTAACTATTACTTTATTCTCATTTGCTGGTATTCCACCTTTAATGGGATTCTTTGCTAAACAGATGGTATTTTCTGCAGCTTTACAAGAAGGATTTATCTTTTTAACTCTTATAGGTGTATTAACTAGTGTTATAAGTGCTGTATATTATTTATTTATAGTAAAAACTATGTTCTTTGATGGACATTCTTATACATATTTTAGTAGCTTAAAAGATTTAAGAATACCTGCTCTTATTTTACAAAAAAATAAAGTAGTTAATAAAATATATTTTAATTCTAATTTTGCTTTATCTAGTTCTTTATCTATAACTATTTCTATTTTAACATTAATTATACTTTTATTTATGTTTATGCCTAATGAAACATTACATTTATCTAATTTATTAGCTATAGTATTATTTATTCCTGTTAATATTTAAAATATTTATAAAGCTTTAATTTAACAAACTTACATAAATTAATATAAATATTATCTATATAATATTTATATTAATATAGAGTATAAATATATAATTTAAATATATATATATATAGATCCATGATTACATTTATTAAGAATAGAAATTCTAATTTCTTTTCCGGCTGCATAGCAGTTTTTAATTGAACAAACCCATATAAATATATATAAATATATATATTTATATTTATTTATATTTATTTATTTATATTATAATATAGCAAAATAAAACATAAAATAGAACAATAACAATAAATATATAATAAAAATATGAGAATTCTTAAAAGTCATCCTTTATTAAGATTAGTAAATTCTTACTTAATCGACGCACCTACACCAGCCAATATAAGTTATTTATGAAACTTTGGTTCATTATTAGCAATATGTTTAATAATACAAATTGTAACAGGAGTTACATTAGCTATGCATTATACACCTAGTGTAGCTGAAGCATTTAATTCTGTTGAACACATTATGAGAGATGTTAACAATGGTTGATTAATACGTTATTTACACGCTAATACAGCTTCAGCTTTCTTCTTTTTAGTATACCTACACATAGGTAGAGGTTTATACTATGGATCTTACAAATCACCAAGAACATTAACATGAATTATTGGTACAGTTATCCTTATAATAATGATGGCTACAGCTTTTTTAGGTTACGTATTACCATACGGTCAAATGAGTTTATGAGGTGCAACTGTTATTACTAACTTAATGAGTGCTATACCTTGAATAGGTCAAGATATAGTTGAATTTATATGAGGTGGTTTTTCAGTTAATAATGCTACATTAAATAGATTTTTTGCATTACACTTCTTATTACCTTTCGTATTAGCTGCATTAGTATTAATGCACTTAATAGCTTACCACGATGTAGTAGGATCAGGTAATCCTTTAGGTATCTCAGCTAATTATGATAGATTACCTTTTGCTCCTTACTTCTTATTTAAAGATTTAGTTACTATATTCTTATTCTTTATAGTTTTATCTATATTTGTTTTCTTTATGCCTAATGCATTAGGAGATAGTGAAAATTATGTTGTGGCTAATCCTATGCAAACTCCACCTGCTATTGTACCAGAATGATATTTATTACCTTTCTATGCAATATTAAGATCTATACCTAATAAATTATTAGGAGTTATAGCTATGTTTGCTGCTATTTTAGCTTTAATGGCAATGCCATTAACAGATTTATCTAAATTAAGAGGAGTACAATTTAGACCTTTAAGTAAAATTGCATTCTTTATATTTGTAGCTAATTTCTTAGTATTAATGCAAATAGGTGCAAAACACGTTGAAACACCATTTATTGAAGTAGGACAAATATCTACTGTATTATACTTTGCACACTTCTTTATTATAGTACCTGTAGTAAGTATTATAGAAAATAGTTTAGTAGAATTAGCTACTAAAAAATAATTAGTATATAATAATATTATTATACCTATTATATTTAATTAATATTTACAAATTAAAGGAGTTTGAGTAGAAGGTTCTGCGTTTCGATTGCAAATCGAAATAAAGGGATTCGAGTTCCCCGAACTCCTTAAATAGCTATGTTTGTATTTAGAGTATACTATTCTAAATACTATACAATTAGTTTACATATAATATTAACCTATATTTTTAGTTAAAATATTAGATATATATTAAACATAAAAAGTTTCAATGTAGAATATTGAGTATATTTATTAAATATTTATATATATAGAATAAAAACTGCAGGTTGTTAATTACAATTAATTTTAATATAAATATAAATATTCTATTGATATATATTGTTATAATAAATAATAAATAAATAAATGATAAGTATAATTTCAATTATTGAAGGGCTATTATTAATAGTACCTGCTTTACTTTCAGTTGCATTTGTAACTATAGCCGAACGTAAAACTATGGCTTCTATGCAAAGAAGATTAGGTCCTAATGCAGTAGGTTATTATGGTTTACTACAAGCATTTGCTGATGCTTTAAAATTATTATTAAAAGAGTATGTAGCTCCAACACAAGCTAATATTATATTATTTTTTATAGGACCTATGATAACTTTAATCTTTTCTTTATTAGGTTATTTAGTTGTACCATTTGATAGTGGAATTTTTGTATCTGATTATAGTTTAGGTATGCTTTATATGTTAGCTGTATCATCTTTAGCTACATATGGTATATTATTAGCAGGTTGATCTGCTAATTCTAAATATGCTTTTTTAGGTTCATTAAGAAGTACAGCTCAGTTAATTAGTTATGAGTTAATATTAAGTTCTGTAATTATATTAATTATCTTATTAACAGGTAATTTAAATATTATTACTATTGTAGAATCACAAAGAATAGTTGATTTCATATTACCATTATTTCCTTTATTTATTATATTCTTTATAGGTTCTATAGCAGAAACTAATAGAGCTCCTTTTGATTTAGCTGAAGCTGAATCAGAACTTGTTAGTGGTTTTATGACAGAACATTCAGCTAGTGTATTCGTATTCTTTTTCTTAGCTGAATATGCTAGTATTATATTAATTTGTGTTTTAAATAGTATTTTATTTTTTGGTGGTTATTTATGTATTATACCTGTTGAATTTATAATAGATATATTATATAATATATTTGGTATAAATAGTTCTATATTACAAGATATCTTTGTTAATATTTCTTCATCTCCTTTAAATTTAGCTTTTAAAACTGCTTTATTAATATTTGTGTTTATTTGAGTTAGAGCATCTTTCCCTAGAATTCGTTTTGATCAATTAATGTCTGTTTGTTGAACTGTATTATTACCTTTAATTATAGCATATGTTGTTTTAATACCTTGTGTTGTATTTGGTTTAGATGCTTTACCTACAAGCTTAATACTTTAATTTAATATTTCTTATTAATTTAGCTTACTTTTAGTAATCTATATTTAATTATATAATCATATATAGATTTATTATGTAACTTATAAATTACAATATAGTATGTATGTATGTATTATAAAAAAATAATAATAAATTATAATATAGTATTAACTGATATATACTTAAGCTTTATAGCATATATAAGGTGTAACAAAAACAAATTAATGTTTTTTTAAGCAGAAAGTATATATATATATTAAAAATTAAATATGTCCTTATTATTATTATTAATTCCATTAATAGGTATAAGTCTTGTAACAATAGAGACTAATTATGGTTTAAGTTTAGTAAATAATATTAAGATAAAATCTATAGCCTTAACTACAACAATAATAAATTTAATTGTATCATTGGTAATGTTTATACTTTTTGATTTTAGTAGTAAACAATTTCAATTTATTGAAGAACATTATCAAGTAAGTTATTTTGATGTATATTTAGGTGTGGATGGTTTATCTATATATTTTATATTATTAACAACTATAATAATGCCTGTAGCTATTTTATCTAATTGAAATTCAATACAATCTCAAAATGTTTTATCATTTGTAGTAATTATGTTATTATTAGAAACATTATTATTAGCTGTATTCTTAGTTTTAGATGTATTATTATTCTATATCTTTTTTGAAAGTATATTACCTCCTTTATTCTTATTAATAGGATTATTTGGTTCAAGTAATAAAGTAAGAGCTAGTTTCTATTTATTTTTATACACTTTATTAGGATCATTGTTTATGTTATTATCTATAATAGTTATGTCTTCTATTATGGGTACTACTGATTTTGATGCATTATCTAAAGCAAACTTTAGTTATGTAACTCAATTATTTTTATTTTACGGTATATTTATAGCTTTTGCTGTAAAAACACCAGTTATTTTTTTAAATACTTGATTACTAAAAGCTCACGTTGAATCACCATTATCTGGTAGTATTATATTAGCAGGTATAGTTTTAAAATTAAGTTTATATGGTATATTTAGATTAATGTTACCTTTATTACCTAAAGCTTCTTTAAACTTTACATATATAATTTATGTAATAGGTGTAATAACTATAATCTATGCTAGTTTTAGTACATTAAGAACTATAGATATTAAAGAATTAATTGCTTACTCTTCTGTATCTCACGCAGCTGTATATTTAATAGGTGCGTTTAGTAATACAATACAAGGTATAGAAGGTGCAATTGTTTTAGGTTTAGCTCACGGTTTTGTATCACCAGCATTATTTATTTGTGCTGGAGGTATTTTATACGATAGATCTTCTACTAGATTAATTACATATTATAGAGGTATGGCTCAAATTATGCCTATATTCTCTGTATTATTCTTTATATTATGTTTAGGTAATAGTGGTACACCTTTAACTTTAAATTTTATAGGTGAATTTATGTCATTATATGGTGCATTTGAAAGAATGCCTATATTAGGTATACTAGCTAGTACTTCTATTGTATTATCTGCAGCTTATACTATATTTATGTATAATAGAATAGCTTTTGGTGGTTCTTATTCTGTATATTTTGTAGAAAACATAGGTGATGTTACTAGAAGAGAGTTTATATTATTATTAGTATTTGTAGTATTTACAGTATTATTTGGTGTATATCCTGCTCCTATATTAGATGGTTTACATTACTCTGTTTCTTCTTTAATTTATAATATAAATTAATATATTAGATATAATTTATTTATTTTAATAACATTTATTGTTTTGTTTTATTATAATCAATAATTATGTTTATTTATCTTCTTACTAGCTCAATGGCAGAGCCGAATACTTCTAATATTTTGATCCAAGTTCGACCCTTGGGTAAGAATTGTAATAATATTATTATTCATATTATTATTTTAGCCTTTATAGCTCAATGGTAGAGCGAGATACTGTTAATATTTTGATAGATGTTCGATTCATCTTAAGGGCTTATTTTTACTTTACCTTATAATCTAAAAAAAAAGTCAAGATATATTAAGAAAATATCCATATAATAGATAAAATACAAATATATGCCACAATTAGTACCATTCTTTTTTGTAAATCAAGTAGTATTTACTTTTGTTATATTAACAGTATTAATATATACATTTACTAAATACATATTACCTAGATTTGTACGTACTTTTATTTCACGTATTTACATAAATAAATTATAATTATATAAATTAGTAGTTGTATTATATATATAACTAAAACATAATAATTTTTTATTATTATATATATCTCTATCTTAATAGAGTTTCATTAGGTAATGGAAATAATAAGTTAATATTTATATATATCTTATAAATAAACAATAATATGCGTCATTTAGATTTTGTATTAAGTCCATTAGACCAATTTGAAGTAAGAGATTTATTTTCTCTTAACGCTAACTTATTAGGTAATTTACACTTATCATTAACTAATATAGGTTTATACTTATCAATTAGTATCTTTTTAATTTTAACATATAGCTTATTAGCTACAAATAATAATAAAATAATACCTAATAACTGATCAATAAGTCAAGAAAGTATTTATGCTACAGTACATGGTATAGTAGTAAACCAAATTAATCCTAATAAAGGACAAATGTTCTTTCCATTAATGTATGTATTATTCATATTTATTTTAGTAAATAATTTAATAGGATTAGTACCATATAGTTTTGCATCTACAGCACACTTTATATTAACATTCTCTATTAGTTTTACTGTTGTTTTAGGTGCAACAATATTAGGTTTCCAAAGACATGGGTTAAAATTCTTCTCATTATTTGTACCTTCAGGTTGTCCTTTAGCTTTATTACCTTTATTAGTTTTAATTGAATTTATTTCATACTTATCTAGAAATGTTTCATTAGGATTAAGATTAGCTGCTAACATATTAAGTGGTCACATGCTTTTAAGTATCTTAAGTGGATTCACATATAATATTATGACTAGTGGTGTAATATTCTTCATATTAGGTTTAATACCTTTAGCATTTATTATTGCATTCTCTGGTTTAGAATTAGCTATAGCATTTATTCAAGCTCAAGTTTTTGTAGTTTTAGCTTGTTCATATATTAAAGATGGTTTAGATTTACATTAATATTATAGTATATTTAGAGTATATAGATATATATACAATATCTATATATAAACAATTTATATTATTATAATTTTATATTATAATAATTTTTTTAAAGATATAAAAATTTTATGAAAATAGGAAAGTCCAATACTTATTAGGCATATACACTTGAATATATATATATATATTCAATAATTATAAAAATATAAGGATGTTAACAGAAACTAAAATTATATAAAATACTTATAAGTAATAATAAAATAATAGCGAACAAGAATCCTATGTTAAGTTTTTATTTAGAATTATTAAAGTTAAACAGAAACTGGCTTAATTATATCTTTAAATAATAACATTAAAATTGATAATTTTATAGTTATATATAAAACAATATAGATGTGATGTATGCATTAAAAATAAAATAGAGAGTTTGATGATGGCTCTAACTGAACACTGTCCAAGTACTTGACACATGCTAATCGAACGACTAATTAGTTTAATTATTATATAATAATTAAATTAAGTAGTAGTGGTGTACAGGTGAGTAAAAGATAAATTGGCTACCTTAAAGTAAGGGAAAAAATCCCTTATAACCAAAGGTTTAATTACCGCTTTAAGATGATAATTTTTATCTCGGTGAGTAGTAGGAAAGGTAATGACTTTTCTAGCAATAAACCGTAGTCGTAACTGGAAAGTTGATCGACCACATTGGGTCTGAAAAAAACCCAATGCTTTTATGTACAGCAGTGAGGAATATTGGTCAATGGCCGAAAGGCTGAACCAGTAACTTGGAAGAATGATAATGTTAACTTTGTATAAGTGCATTCGCGATTAACTCGCATAAAATTCTAAATAGATTAGATATAATGACATAATCTATTTATAAGTCTTGACCAAACTACGTGCCAGCAGTCGCGGTAATACGTAGGAGGCTAGTGTTAGTTATCTTTATTGGGTTTAAAGGGTAAGTAGACGGTAAATTAAACTCTAAACGAGTACTTTTTTACTAGAGTTATATGAGAGAAGGAAGAATTTCTGGAGTAGAGATAAAATTTGATGATACCAGGAGGACTGTCAACGGCGAAGGCGTCCTTCTATGTAATAACTGACGTTGAGAGACGAAGGCTTGGGTAGCAAACAGGATTAGATACCCTAATAGTCCAAGCAGACAATGATGAATGTCATACATTAGATATATATATTTAATGTATAAACGAAAGTGTAAGCATTCCACCTCAAGAGTACTATGGCAACATATAAACTGAAATCATTAGACCGTTTCTAAAACCAGTAGTGAAGTATGTTATTTAATTCGATGATCCGCGAAAAACCTTACCACAGCTTGTATAGCATATTATAAAAAATTGTTACAAGCGCTGCATGGCTGTCTTTAGTTAATGTCGTGAGATTTGGTTAATTCCTTTAATTAACGAAAACCCTCACTTTATTTGTTTATATAAAGTGGTTCGCTACTACATCGGACCAGATAAAAGGGATTAAGACAAGTCATTATGGCCTTAATGCTGTGGGCTATAGACGTGCCACATACGCCTTTACAATGGGATGCGATATTGTGAAATGGAGCTAATCCCCAAAAAAGGAAATAATATGGATTGTAGTCTGTAACTCGACTACATGAAAAAGGAATTACTAGTAATCGTGAATCACCAACGTCACGGTGAATTTTATCTTAGTTAGGTACTAACCACTCGTCAGGCGCTGAAAAAAGAAGATGCAGTAAGTTTGATTTTTTCTGTGTAAAGTTATATATATTTATGGTATATAAATATGCAGGATAGTTTTCGTATGCAAAACTTTGATTGGTGTTAAGTCGAAATAAGGTTCGTGTAATGGAAATTGCACGGGGAGTATAAAATTTAAAAAAAAATAATAGTATATATATTATCAAATCAAAATATAGGTATATAATAAATTGGTTCAATTCCAGTTAAAGATTAAATATATATATATGAAATAGGGAGGTCCCGTGAGCTGGTTAACGGGTTGAGCTGTAAACTCAATAGCTATAAGCTATCGAAGGTTCGATTCCTTTTCTCCCTAATTAGATCTTTATCTAACCCTATCTAGACATTTATTATTATTTGTATAATATGTTAATAGATTTAGTTTTTTTTTATTATGAATAATATATTTTTATTAAATGATTCTATTACTAATGGATTTAGAATAGAATTTGTAGATATTATTTATTTAGTATCTATTTTATTAGGTATACTTACTATAAGTAGTAGAAATCCTGTAGTATCTGTTTTATTTTTAATAGGTTTGTTTGTTAATGTTGCAGGTTTATTAATTTTAGTAGGATATAATTTTATAGGATTAGCTTATATATTAGTTTATGTAGGTGCTGTATCTATTTTATTTTTATTTATTTTAATGTTAATTAACATTAGAGTTTCTGAATTATTTAATGATACTAATAATGATTTACCTTTAGCTGGTTTAACTATTATTATTTTTTATTATATAATGGCACAAGTATTACCTTTAAATTTTACAGAAAATAGTATTGTTTCTTATTTATCTAATTCATATTCTGATATATATAATGTAGAATTAGATAATGAATTATTTAATATAGTTGATTTAAAACAACAAATTGGTTATGCAAGTAGTAAAGGTTGAGATAATTCACTAATAGAACCTACACATATAGCTAGTATAGGTAATATTATGTATACTAGTTATTCAATGTGATTAATTGTTACTTCTATTATTTTACTATTAGGTATGGTAGGTGCTATAGTTATCACAATAAAACAAAAATAGAGAGATAAAGCTTAAACAATTAATTATTAAATTAAAATATGATATATAAATCAAAAAGTAATTTTCAAAATCATCCTTTCCATTTAGTATCACCGTCACCTTGACCATTGTTTACTAGTTTGTCATTATTTATATTAACAACAACTACAGTTTTATTTATGCATGGATTCCAAGGATTCCAATATTTAGTAGCTTTAGCTGTATTTAACGTTATTTACGTTATGGCTTTATGATTTAGAGATGTAATTTCAGAAGGAACTTATTTAGGTAATCATACTAATGCTGTACAAAAAGGATTAAACTTAGGTGTAGGTTTATTTATTATATCTGAAGTTTTCTTCTTCTTAGCTATATTCTGAGCATTCTTTCATAGTGCAATATCACCTAGTGTTGAATTAGGTGCACAATGACCTCCATTAGGTATACAAGCTGTTAATCCTTTTGAATTACCATTATTAAACACTATATTATTATTATCTTCAGGTGTGACAATTACATATGCTCACCATTCTTTAATACAAGGTAATAGAAAAGGTGCTTTATATGGTACAGCTGTAACAATTGTATTAGCTGTAATATTTACTTTCTTCCAAGGTGTTGAATATTCAGTATCTTCTTTCACTATTTCTGATGGTGTTTATGGTTCATGTTTCTACTTTGGTACTGGTTTCCACGGTTTACACGTTATTATTGGAACAGCTTTCTTAGCTGTAGGATTATGACGTTTAGCTGCATACCATTTAACAGATCACCATCACCTTGGTTACGAATCAGGTATATTATACTGACATTTTGTAGACGTTGTATGATTATTCTTATATATTTCTGTATACTACTGAGGTTATTAGAAATAAATATGTTTAAATATCTATTTATTATACTTAAGGTATAGTATCTAAATATATATAAATAATAAGATATATTTGCTTTAAATAACAGGTCTATATAGACCTGTTATTTTACAACATAAATTATATATCTTTTAGAGACTTTAGTTTAATGGTAAAACATGTGACTTTTAATCATTATAATATGGGTTCAAATCCCATAGGTCTTAATAGATTACTATAATCTGAATTAAAATTCCGAAAATGACTATAAGTTAATGGTAGACTGCTTATTTACCATATAAGATGTGCTGATTCGAATTCAGCTAGTCATAATAATTTAAATATTCAAAGTCATAATGGCTATAAGTTAATGGTAGACTGTTTACCTTCCAAGTAAAGTGTGCTGATTCGAATTCAGCTAGCCATATATAGGGTTAGTAACTTAATTGGTAAAGGGTTTTCTTGTCGAGAAAATAGATGCCGGATCGAAACCGGTCTAACTCGTATATATTTATATATATAAATTAAAGGAAAAGTTGCTATTGGTAGGGTAAGATATTTGCTAAATATTGTGTTTTAACACTTAGATGTTCGATTCATCTTTTTTCCGAAGAGCATAGTTTAATAGGTAAAACTGTAAGCTTCAACCTTATATTTCTTAGTTCAAATCTAAGTGCTCTTGAATATATTATAGGTTCTTTAACTTAACTGGTAAAGTGTATTCTTGATAAGGATATGTTCAGTGTTCGAGTCACTGAAGAATCAAAAAAAAAAAAGAGAGTTTGCTGAGTGGTTTAAGGCGGCTAGCTTGAGTCTAGCTAAAGGTATAAACTTTCATATGTTCGAATCATATACTCTCTGATACCTATAATGTATAAAAAAAATTAATTAAATAAAATTGCGTATAATAATGTATTAATATGTTATTATATAAAATTAAATTAATGTAAATACATTATAGGTCTTACAGGTTAGTGTCCGGTGGTTGGTCGCTTCATTTGGGTTGGAGATTGTTTATGTTCGAATCATAATAACCTGATAACTAAAAGAAGTCTAATAATATGGCTCAATAAAGATGATATGTACCATATACATCTTGAGAAATCAAGACAAGTATATAAAGAAACTATTATGGATGGTTAGCTATATATTTCAAGATATTTATATCTAGGGAACAATATAAACTAGAAATCATAGAGAAATCTAATTATAAGACAAAGTGAATTGAAATATCTTAGTAACTTTAGTAAAAGAAATCAAACGAGATTGTTATTTGGTGTCTTCTGAATAGCAAAAGCCTTAATAAATAATTACTATATTTACTAAATATAGGTTATAATTGTTTATAGTAAATATACTATTTAGTATATTTAAGTATAACGGAAAAAAATCTGTTGAAAAATAGGGGAACCTTCCTCTAAGGCTAAAAAAAATATATAAGCGATAGAGTAACAGTACCGTGAGGGAAATACCCTGAAATAGTAGTTTTATAAGCAGCTCAAGTTAAAATTTAAATAAATAATAAGAGCGTACCTTTTGCATAATGGGTCAGCAAGTTAATTTTAGATGCAAGTAACATCTCTTTTATAAGCATTTACATATAGAACATTAGACATTATGTCTAATGATATTATTTTAATATTGGTATGTAAATTTATTAATAAAATTAGGAGGTAGATACGCAGATAAACCAATTATGAAAAAATGAATTAGTATCTAGAATTAGACCCGAAGGCTAGTGATCTTACCATGGTCAGGGTTATAAAAGCCCGAACGGGTTATCGTTGTAAAGATATCCGATGAACTGTGGTAAGTTAGTGAAAGACAAAACTGACTAGTATAGCTGGTTTTCCGCGAAACCTATGTAAGTAGGTAATTTAATTAACATCTTAGCAGGTACAGAACTGTGATCTCGGACAATATCTAAGATATTTGTCAACATCGGGGGGTTGTAGTGACTTTACCGGAGAGTATTTGCACTCGGAAGGGCAAAGATGAATGTTAAATAATCGGACATAGTGCGATAAGGTTGTATGTCTAAAGGGAAACAGCCCAGAACAAGAGTTAAGGTTCCAAAATTATTGTTAAGTGAAATTAAGGATGTTTTTTTTTAAAACAATCAGGAAATAGGCTTAGAAGCGGCCATTTTTTGAAGACCTCGTAACAGAGCACTGATTAATAAATTAGGAAAAAACGCCGAAAATTTAACGGATCTAAATAATATACCGAAACCTTGTACACAAATTAAAATTAAAGCGCTGTGGCTTAGATTAGATGTTAAATCTAAATTTAAGCGCTGTGACTTAGGATTTTTGTGGGGTAGCGGAACATTGGATTAAACAAAATATTAATATTTTTCTTAAAATATTAAAGATCTTGCATAAAGCTATCTAAACTAAATATATGATTTATTATATATTGTGATTGATTATTTATTTAATTATACTACAATATAATAATTAATTGATTATATATTTAACGATATATTTTTAAATTAGTTATTTAGTGTGGGTTATATAGTTAAATAAATAAAGTTAGTAGTAGTAAATATTATATTACGATTTATGAGTATCTGTTAAATCCAAGAGAGAATGCTGACATGAGTAACGAAAAAGGCTTTTAGCCTCGCCTGAAGCTTATGGTTTCATCTAAAATCGGTGTCTAAAAAAATTAATCAAATGATAATTTTGATGACGTTTTATGCTTTTTTTATATGATAATACCAAAACCTTTAACAAGTAATAAAGGTTCTGGAAAAGTTTATTTTATTATTTGAAGTGGAAAATATTTAATACTCATACTTATTGGTATAAAATTGTAAATTATAATATATAATACATACTTATTATAATATTGTGATTTACAAATATAATAGAGTGAGTAAAATAATAAATATTTTTTAACCAAGTAATAGTCTTTATCTATTATAATGATATTAAAGATAATAATTAATAATTAATTACCATTAGATTATTAATATGTATTTATAGATTATATAATGATTATTATATAAAATATATTTATTAAATGTTATTATTAATAATACTATAATATATAGATTAAAGACAACTTTACACTGGTAAAAAAAATAAAAGAAAAAAAACAATAAATAACCGTACCTAGAAACTAACTCAAGTAAGCAAGTAGAGAATACAAAGGCGTTTGAGAGAACAATCATTAAGGAACTCGGCAAATTGACTCTGTACCTTTGGAATAAGGAGGACCATTATTATTAAATTTAACATATAGTAAAGTATGAAATTAAATATGAAAAATTAAATTAATAATAAGAGGAATCATGAAATAATGTTGTACGACTGTTTAATAAAAACACAGCACTCTGCAAAGATAAAAAATCAAAGTATTGAGTGTGATGTCTGCCCAATGTCGGCTGGGTAACGGATCTACCTTGATTATTAACTGAGGTTTTGAAGGACACCCCGATTAATGGCGGCCTTACCTATGAGGGTCCTAAGGTAGCGAAATACCTTGGCCGTTAAATGCGGTCCTGCATGAATGACTTAACGATGCAACAGCTGTCTCGATGATTGTCTCAGTGAAATTGGAATAGCAGTGCAGATACTGTTTACCTCTAGATAGACGAGAAGACCCTATGCAGCTTTACTGTTACTAATTATAGGAGTGAAATTTTAGGATGATTTATAGTGTATAAGGTAGTTGTTTAGATAATAATGAAACACCTTTATTCGAATCCTTATATATACTCTTAATGATTAGAAGGCAGTTTATGCGGGGCACAGATCCCACAAAAAGTACCTGGGTATATCCAAAGTTCATATTGTAAACTTGTATATTTATATACAAATATTTTAATTTGTTCTAATTATTATTATAATTATACAGTTATTATTCGATTAAATTCCACAATTATTTTTTATTTTAAGTAAGATTTTAACTATGCGGTGAATAGATGTATTTTAAACTTTACTGGACTTTGTTCTAATTTTAGTTCAAAGATTTAAAAGTTTATTTGTTATATTAATAAAGTATTTATCTTTATTAATATAATGTTTATTAATACTTTAAAAGTTTAATGGCTAAATCTTGCTTTACTGTTTGACCTACAAGTCTATCAGTCGCGTAAGCGGGGCATATGATCACAAGATGCATTAAGGAAAGGTCTTGGATTATAGAAAAAGTTACGCTAGGGATTTATAACTGTGAGTCCTCCAATATTATAAAATATTGGTAATATATTGGGTAAATTTCAAAGACAACTTATATTAATTAAGTGTATTTGAAGCGAAACTTATTTTAGCATGTGTTTATCTTTAAGATAAATTAAAATAAGGACGTTCAACGACTAAAAGGTGAGTATAGCTAACAATAATCCTTTTTTAACGCCCAACATCTTTATTAATTAAATACACTATTTGTATAATAATTATTATTTTTAATAATGTATTAGACTTGGTTTACCAAGCTTTAATATTATATAATTAATTCTATTAATTATATTAATATCTAGATATATATATAGATATGTTAAATATTATAAAATCAAAATTAAATACTACATATAAAAAAAAGGATTAAATGATTCTAGTATAGCTATTTATAATAGAGATGTAATACCTGCTGTAAGGAATTGAAAAAGTAGTATATATGCTTATAATAAAAATGCTATTAATTTAATTCCTATTAAAAGCAAATATGTAATGAAATTAATTAAAGCATACTTTAATTTATATCATTTACAACTAGAATCTTTATTAAGAAAAAATAGATTACGTCGTAGATTTAGAAAAATATCAACTAATAGAATATTTATTAGTGATGGTGAATTTAAACATACTAATGATAAAGTAAATATAACATTATATGTTTATAATAAACAAAAACTTAATTACTTATTAAGACTTAAAAAAAGATATTTAACTTTATTTAAAAAAGCTAAATTTGCTAGAAAATTAAAATTAATAAAAAATAGAGGATTAACTATTTTGTTTAAACATAAACAAAAAAGTATATTATTAAGTAATCTTTTACCTAAATATAATACTCAAGTAAATACAGCACAAAATATTTACTATACAAGATTTATTAAAAAAAGTTTTAGAAGATTAAAATTCTATATGTATTATAAACAAATGCTTTATATTAATAAAGCTAAATTTGAAAATACTTATCTACAAGGTTTAATAAGTTTAGTAAGAAATATTTTTAATAAAAATGTTGAATTTAATATCATTAATTTAAAATATTTTTATTTTAATAGTAAAATATTTACTCAACCTTTAGAATTAAAATTAAAAAAAAAAAAGAAATGTTTTAAGATATCTTAAAGTTTTAATAAGAAAAGCAAAAATTAAAAATGTTAAATTAGCAGAAAAATCTAAAAAATTTTTTAATTTTAATATTTTTAATAGTGATAATTTTTTACTACAAGATAATACTAAATCTAAGTATTTAAAAAAAATTATTTTAAGTAATTTAAAATATAAAAGAGTATCTGGTGTTAGATTAGAAGCTGCTGGTAGATTAACTAGACGTTTTTCAGCTTCTAGATCTCAACGTAGAACTAAATATAAAGGAAATTTAGAAAATGTTTATTCTTCATTTAAAGGTTATCCTACACCAGTATTAAGAGGAAATGATAAAGCTAATTTACAATATACTGTTATTAACTCAACTTCACGTGTTGGAGCTTTTGGTGTTAAAGGTTGAGTAAGTAGTACTTAATTTCTTTTTTCCTTTTTATTTACAATTTTCCCTCCCTTATATTAATTAATAAAGATGATGAAATAGTCTGAACCGTTTTGAGAAAAATGGAAATAAAAGTATATTCAGCTTTAGGCTGAATCTTTTATGATAACATAAATTGAACAGGCTAATTTGCGCAAGAGAGTACAAATTGAGTGCGCGGTTTGGCACCTCGATGTCGGCTTAGCTCATCCTCATGCATGCAGAAATCATGAAGGGTTCGACTGTTCGTCGATTAAAGAGCTACATGAGCTGGGTTTAATACGTCGTGAGACAGTATGGTTTCTATCTTCTAGAGGAACATAAAGTAGATTAAAGATAGCCCCTTCGTACGAAAGGAGTTGGGTATATTGATCTCTGGTTTACCTGTTGTTTATGGTTTATATTATAATATATGTTATAATGATAATTAATACTTATACTAAGGTATTGTTACACTATTAGTAGTGTAGCCAGACAACATAGGCATGGCAGGAAAGCTACATCAGTTAAAGATAAGTGTTGAAAGCATCTAAACGCGAAGCAAACTTTATGATACTTTTATACGTAGTAGAACACTACGAGCATAATTGTTATTTTTTAACAATTAATAGGCTTTGGTTGTAAGAATGAAAACATTTTTAGATATAAAGTACTAATTTTTAAGAATAGTATACTAAATATTAATAAATATCATTATAATATTTTAGATATGTTACAATAAAGCCTTTTTAGCATAAAAGTAATGCAACCGTTTTGTAATCGGTAGAAGTGAGTTCGATACTCGCATAAGGCTATATATATTTTAGATATAATTTAAAGACCCAATGGTCAAGACTGGTTAAGACATAACATTTTCACTGTTAGTGCGGGAGTTCAAATCTCCCTTGGGTTAAAAAAGATTAAATCTAATAATAATAAAAGAGATTAGCTCAGTTGGTAGAGCTGTCGCTTTACACGCGAAAGGTCAGGTGTTCAAATCACCTATCTCTTAAAGCGAATTAATGTAATAGTAACATATATGGCTCATGTCCATATTATTTAGGTGCAAATCCTAAGTTCGCTACCAAAGACTATAGCTTAATTGGTTAAAGCGAACCACTCATGATGGTTTGAGTAAATGTTCAAGTCATTTTAGTCTTATAAAATCCGAGTGCTGGAACTGGTAGACAGTCTTAACTTAAGCTTAAGTGGCGCAAGCCGTAAACGTTCGAATCGTTTCTTGGATATATTAGGGGTTATAGTTTAACTGGTAAAACGACGATTTTGCATATCGTTATTTCAGGATCGAGTCCTGATAACTCCATAACCATTAATATTGTTAATTATTAACGCTTGAGAAGCTCAATTGGTAGAGCGGATCATTGAAGCTGATTAGGTTGTAAGTTCAAATCTTATCTCGAGCAAACTTGGCTAATATGGCTACTTAAATTAATAGACATGGGTATGCTGAAATTGGTAAACAGGTTCCGCTTAGGACGGGATAGTTTTATACTTTGCAAGTTCAAGTCTTGTTACCCATATTTATATATACATATAGTTTATGTTGTCGACTAATCGGTAAGTCATAAATTTTTGGTATTTACTATTGGGTGTTCGAGTCGCCCCAACATAAGACAAATTCTTATTTATTATCTATATTGTTTTAGCCAGGATAGTTTAATCGGTAGAACAATAATTTCATGAATTAAGAATGAGAATTCGAATTTCTCTCCCGGCTTTTTTTTAACTTTACCTTAACTAAAGCTATATCAAATACATATTCTACATAATTATATCGTAGTACATTTTCAAAGTCGACCTTATAGTAATCTTGCTATATTTTTATATATATTTCTAGTAAGATATATACGTTAACTTTTAGAATAGACTATTATAATTTTATTACATTACATTATGTAATCCATTTAAATATTAAATTAAATAAATTTTAATTTAATAATAAAAATAATATTAAGAATATTATTTATCAAAATTTATTTTTAAATTTTGAGCAATAGTTATAGGTTTTACAAAGTTTTACTTTTAACATACTAAAAAAAACAATTATACTATAATTTATTTTGCTAATCGCCAATTCCCCTTTAAATATTACAAATAATAAAAATTTAAATAATGTTAACCTTGCTACTAATAATGTACAAGATTATTCAACAAAAATACTAAACAATTCAGATAATCTAGGTTCTGTACTAGATTTTAAACAACCTACAGAATGACAAGAAAGATGATTTTTATCATCAAATGCTAAAGATATAGGTACTTTATACTTAATGTTTGCATTATTTTCTGGTTTAGTTGGAACAGCGTTTTCAGTTTTAATCAGATTAGAGTTATCTGGTCCAGGTGTACAATATATCTCAGACAATCAGTTATACAATAGTATAATAACAGCGCATGCTATCTTGATGATTTTCTTCATGGTTATGCCTGCATTAATTGGAGGTTTTGGTAATTTCTTATTACCATTACTAGTTGGAGGTCCAGATATGGCATTCCCTAGATTAAATAATATAAGTTTTTGATTATTAGTTCCTAGTTTATTTTTATTTATATTCTCAGCTACTATAGAAAATGGAGCTGGTACAGGTTGAACATTATATCCACCATTATCAGGAATACAATCTCACAGTGGACCTAGTGTAGATTTAGCCATATTTGGTTTACATTTAAGTGGTATTAGTAGTATGTTAGGTGCTATGAATTTTATAACTACTATCTTAAATATGAGAAGTCCTGGTATACGTTTACATAAATTAGCTTTATTTGGATGAGCTGTTATTATTACAGCTGTGTTATTATTATTATCATTACCAGTGTTAGCTGGTGGTATTACTATGGTTTTAACTGATAGAAACTTCAATACATCTTTCTTTGAAGTAGCTGGTGGTGGTGATCCTATTTTATTCCAACATTTATTCTGATTCTTTGGACACCCTGAAGTTTATATTTTAATTATACCAGGATTTGGTATTATTAGTACAGTTATTTCAGCAGCATCAAGTAAAAACGTATTTGGTTACTTAGGTATGGTTTATGCTATGATGTCTATTGGTGTATTAGGATTTATAGTTTGAAGTCATCACATGTATACTGTTGGTTTAGATGTTGATACTAGAGCTTACTTTACAGCTGCTACTTTAATTATTGCTGTACCTACAGGTATTAAAATATTTAGTTGATTAGCTACATGTTATGGTGGATCTTTACATTTAACACCTCCTATGCTTTTTGCATTAGGATTTGTTGTATTATTCACTATTGGTGGGTTAAGTGGTGTTGTATTAGCTAATGCTTCACTTGATGTAGCATTCCACGATACTTACTATGTTGTAGCTCACTTCCACTATGTTTTATCTATGGGTGCTGTATTTGCATTATTTAGTGGTTGATATTTCTGAATTCCTAAAATATTAGGTTTATCTTATGACCATTTTGCTGCTAAAGTTCATTTCTGAATCTTATTTGTTGGTGTTAATTTAACATTCTTCCCACAACATTTCTTAGGTTTACAAGGTATGCCTAGAAGAATTAGTGATTACCCTGATGCTTTCTATGGTTGAAATTTAATTAGTAGTATTGGTTCTATTGTTAGTGTTGTAGCTACATGATATTTCTTAACTATTATCTATAAACAACTTACAGAAGGTAAAGCTGTATCAAGATATCCTTGATTAACTCCACAATTATTCAGTGATACTTTCCAAGTGTACTTTACTAGAAATAATAGTTCTTTAGAATGATGTTTAACTAGTCCACCTAAACCTCATGCTTTTGCTAGTTTACCTCTACAATCTTAATGTTTATATATATATATTATAATAATTTATATTAGTTATTATTATATATTATACATATATGATTTTTACAAACATGATATGGTATTAAAATACACACTTACTTTTATCTATATATTTATATAGATATAAAGGATGTGACCCATATATTTGTTTAAATATATAAGGTATTATTCTAATATATAATTTTAGATAATAACATAAAAATTGATTTTTTATAAAAATATATAAATCAATATAGATGGGATGGGATGTACCTATTATATTAGATCTTTATCATTGATTATTTATATAAACTTATTTTAGATTTATTCTAGTATAAATAATTGTTTTAATTAAGTTAAAGATCTATAGGGAAGGTAGCTACCATTCAAAGGTAGATATAGTTCAAAGGTAGAACGATTATCTGTGGCATAATATATCTTAGTTCGATTCTAGGTATCTACCCTAAACATGATTATATAAAACAAAAATAATAATAAAATTTTTGGTTATAAAAATGCTTATTCTAAATGTGCAAACTTGCTAGGGAAATAATAAAGTATTTTTGCATGGTACAAACCATATAGTACTAGCTTTAATATCCCTAAAGTGCAATATACGTTAACTTTTAATTATAGACTACTATAATAATATTACATTACATAATGTAATTCATTTAAATATTAAATTAAAAAAATTTTAATTTAATTATAAAAATAATATTAACAATATTATTTTCCAAAATTTATTTTGAGCGGTAGTTATAGGCTTTATATTATTTTACCTTTAATATACTAAAAAATTAACACAATTTTATAAGAATTCAATGATTTATATTAATTCACAAAAAATTACTATAAGAAACAGTAAATTGACTTCGTTAATTACAAGTTCAATAATTTACAAAAGAGAGGTTAACAGCCGATCTCTAAGCCCTAAATCACCTACAATAGCTCAAGAAGCTATTGATCCTAATATCTCTAATATATCTACTGAATCTCATGAGATAAGTCAGGATATGGTAGATACTGCTCTAGGTTATATTAGTGATAATAATAATACTAATGAATTAACAGTACGTCTTAAAAAGAAAATCACATGATAGTTTATCTAATAGTGAAGAGAATATTTTAACTAAAAAAGCTAAATTATCTCATGAAAATGAAAATGAAAATAATAATGATAATACATCTGTTAACGATAGTATTGAATTATCTCATGATAATGATAATACATCTATTATGGATAGTATTGAATTAGATACTAGCGTACCGGGTGAAATTACTAATACTCAATTATCAGAAGTAGCTTCAAATACTACTAATTCTTTAGCAGAAACTACATATCAATTTGAGACTCAAATGAATAATTTAGCTAGCTATCTAATATCTCAAAAGGCTCAACAATTAGAAGCTTATAGATTAATAGATGAAATAGAATCAGCTCTTAGTCTATTTGAAGATTATAGCGGAAGTCTATCAGCTCATGTTGAAGAAATAGAACGTAATATATCTGCTCATAATCTAAATATTATTAATACCTATATAAATGATTCAGAGGTTAATGAAGATATACCTATATTAGATAATAATAGTGAGAGTACACGTTCTGACTCTTGAGATAATAATTCTGAGCAAAATAATTTTAAATGATACTTTTAGGCCTAATATTTTAGATGATGAGCAAAATAATTGAAATAATAAGTTCTAAATTTAATAGTTTAAATAATGAGCCTAATAATTTAAATAATAATTTTTGAGCCTATTAATATTTTAGATAATAATTTTAGACCTAATATTTTAGATAATAATTTTAGGCCAGATACTTAATTCTCTAGAAGATAACTTTGATATATCATCAGATGGTAGCTCTATATTTAATGAGATTATAGAAAATGTAGGTATCGACCATTAGATAATGGAGTATTAATTAATCAAGTTATATATAGTGATCAAATTCGTGCTTTATTGATATAATACATAATAATTACATTATACATATGAGAGG
>NW_026623128.1:2500-5000 GCF_028827405.1 Penicillium crustosum | reverse complement strand
CGAATTTTCAAACGGCTAAGTCCCCCCAAAAATCCGAAATGTCACTCAGCTTTTCGAAAAGGTGGCCCACTTTGTATGGTGTTTTTGTCGTGCACGGACCACCCCCATACAAAAATTGTCCCCCGCAGCAATTTCTAGCCACTTTAACTGCATTTTGGATTTTTACATCCCAAATGGGGTCGGTGAGTCTGTGTAGAGATGAGGTCAACTCGTCTTTGCATCTTCCCTGCCAGGCTGATCCCCTCTCCGGTTCTGATGGTTGCTGCCTTGCGCCGCACCTCAACGCTGGGGGATCACCCGCCGCAGTGGTGGTACCCGGGACCCAGCCACGCTGGATCCCCTGGTGCCCCCCGCTGTGGTGACCGAAGCCCGGGGGCCTTTTGGCCCCCGGCACCGTTGGGGTCTGTGGATCGATGGCCGCTGGCCATACCCGAAACTCAGATTCCTGGAGGGAGCCGCCCCGTGGGATCCGCCGTTCGCCGGCGTTGTCCACGGGGTCTGGACCCTTCATCCGAGGGCCACATGCCGCAGCCTGCCAGCGCCTTCACGGGCGTCTGGTCGGATCAACTGCGTGCGGACTGGTGCTGAGGAGTTTAGTGGGGGGCAATTGGATGGTTTCAGCGTCCCCCCCGGTACGCCGGGGGTGCCGCCGCAACCGGGCGCCTCGTGCGCCCCTTCCATTTAACTACATTCTACCCCCTCGGGGGTCTGGGCTCCCGGGACTCCCCCGCCGCAAGGCGGGTGGGCCCCCGGGACGTCTTGCCATGAAGTTACCTGGTTGATTCTGCCAGTAGTCATATGCTTGTCTCAAAGATTAAGCCATGCATGTCTAAGTATAAGCAACTTGTACTGTGAAACTGCGAATGGCTCATTAAATCAGTTATCGTTTATTTGATAGTACCTTACTACATGGATACCTGTGGTAATTCTAGAGCTAATACATGCTAAAAACCCCGACTTCAGGAAGGGGTGTATTTATTAGATAAAAAACCAACGCCCTTCGGGGCTCCTTGGTGAATCATAATAACTTAACGAATCGCATGGCCTTGCGCCGGCGATGGTTCATTCAAATTTCTGCCCTATCAACTTTCGATGGTAGGATAGTGGCCTACCATGGTGGCAACGGGTAACGGGGAATTAGGGTTCGATTCCGGAGAGGGAGCCTGAGAAACGGCTACCACATCCAAGGAAGGCAGCAGGCGCGCAAATTACCCAATCCCGATACGGGGAGGTAGTGACAATAAATACTGATACGGGGCTCTTTTGGGTCTCGTAATTGGAATGAGAACAATTTAAATCCCTTAACGAGGAACAATTGGAGGGCAAGTCTGGTGCCAGCAGCCGCGGTAATTCCAGCTCCAATAGCGTATATTAAAGTTGTTGCAGTTAAAAAGCTCGTAGTTGAACCTTGGGTCTGGCTGGCCGGTCCGCCTCACCGCGAGTACTGGTCCGGCTGGACCTTTCCTTCTGGGGAACCTCATGGCCTTCACTGGCTGTGGGGGGAACCAGGACTTTTACTGTGAAAAAATTAGAGTGTTCAAAGCAGGCCTTTGCTCGAATACATTAGCATGGAATAATAGAATAGGACGTGTGGTTCTATTTTGTTGGTTTCTAGGACCGCCGTAATGATTAATAGGGATAGTCGGGGGCGTCAGTATTCAGCTGTCAGAGGTGAAATTCTTGGATTTGCTGAAGACTAACTACTGCGAAAGCATTCGCCAAGGATGTTTTCATTAATCAGGGAACGAAAGTTAGGGGATCGAAGACGATCAGATACCGTCGTAGTCTTAACCATAAACTATGCCGACTAGGGATCGGACGGGATTCTATAATGACCCGTTCGGCACCTTACGAGAAATCAAAGTTTTTGGGTTCTGGGGGGAGTATGGTCGCAAGGCTGAAACTTAAAGAAATTGACGGAAGGGCACCACAAGGCGTGGAGCCTGCGGCTTAATTTGACTCAACACGGGGAAACTCACCAGGTCCAGACAAAATAAGGATTGACAGATTGAGAGCTCTTTCTTGATCTTTTGGATGGTGGTGCATGGCCGTTCTTAGTTGGTGGAGTGATTTGTCTGCTTAATTGCGATAACGAACGAGACCTCGGCCCTTAAATAGCCCGGTCCGCATTTGCGGGCCGCTGGCTTCTTAAGGGGACTATCGGCTCAAGCCGATGGAAGTGCGCGGCAATAACAGGTCTGTGATGCCCTTAGATGTTCTGGGCCGCACGCGCGCTACACTGACAGGGCCAGCGAGTACATCACCTTAACCGAGAGGTTTGGGTAATCTTGTTAAACCCTGTCGTGCTGGGGATAGAGCATTGCAATTATTGCTCTTCAACGAGGAATGCCTAGTAGGCACGAGTCATCAGCTCGTGCCGATTACGTCCCTGCCCTTTGTACACACCGCCCGTCGCTACTACCGATTGAATGGCTCAGTGAGGCCTTGGGATTGGCTTAGGAGGGTTGGCAACGACCCCCCAGAGCCGAAAACTTGGTCA
>NW_026623127.1:12500-15000 GCF_028827405.1 Penicillium crustosum | reverse complement strand
CAATAATTGCAATGCTCTATCCCCAGCACGACAGGGTTTAACAAGATTACCCAAACCTCTCGGTTAAGGTGATGTACTCGCTGGCCCTGTCAGTGTAGCGCGCGTGCGGCCCAGAACATCTAAGGGCATCACAGACCTGTTATTGCCGCGCACTTCCATCGGCTTGAGCCGATAGTCCCCTTAAGAAGCCAGCGGCCCGCAAATGCGGACCGGGCTATTTAAGGGCCGAGGTCTCGTTCGTTATCGCAATTAAGCAGACAAATCACTCCACCAACTAAGAACGGCCATGCACCACCATCCAAAAGATCAAGAAAGAGCTCTCAATCTGTCAATCCTTATTTTGTCTGGACCTGGTGAGTTTCCCCGTGTTGAGTCAAATTAAGCCGCAGGCTCCACGCCTTGTGGTGCCCTTCCGTCAATTTCTTTAAGTTTCAGCCTTGCGACCATACTCCCCCCAGAACCCAAAAACTTTGATTTCTCGTAAGGTGCCGAACGGGTCATTATAGAATCCCGTCCGATCCCTAGTCGGCATAGTTTATGGTTAAGACTACGACGGTATCTGATCGTCTTCGATCCCCTAACTTTCGTTCCCTGATTAATGAAAACATCCTTGGCGAATGCTTTCGCAGTAGTTAGTCTTCAGCAAATCCAAGAATTTCACCTCTGACAGCTGAATACTGACGCCCCCGACTATCCCTATTAATCATTACGGCGGTCCTAGAAACCAACAAAATAGAACCACACGTCCTATTCTATTATTCCATGCTAATGTATTCGAGCAAAGGCCTGCTTTGAACACTCTAATTTTTTCACAGTAAAAGTCCTGGTTCCCCCCACAGCCAGTGAAGGCCATGAGGTTCCCCAGAAGGAAAGGTCCAGCCGGACCAGTACTCGCGGTGAGGCGGACCGGCCAGCCAGACCCAAGGTTCAACTACGAGCTTTTTAACTGCAACAACTTTAATATACGCTATTGGAGCTGGAATTACCGCGGCTGCTGGCACCAGACTTGCCCTCCAATTGTTCCTCGTTAAGGGATTTAAATTGTTCTCATTCCAATTACGAGACCCAAAAGAGCCCCGTATCAGTATTTATTGTCACTACCTCCCCGTATCGGGATTGGGTAATTTGCGCGCCTGCTGCCTTCCTTGGATGTGGTAGCCGTTTCTCAGGCTCCCTCTCCGGAATCGAACCCTAATTCCCCGTTACCCGTTGCCACCATGGTAGGCCACTATCCTACCATCGAAAGTTGATAGGGCAGAAATTTGAATGAACCATCGCCGGCGCAAGGCCATGCGATTCGTTAAGTTATTATGATTCACCAAGGAGCCCCGAAGGGCGTTGGTTTTTTATCTAATAAATACACCCCTTCCTGAAGTCGGGGTTTTTAGCATGTATTAGCTCTAGAATTACCACAGGTATCCATGTAGTAAGGTACTATCAAATAAACGATAACTGATTTAATGAGCCATTCGCAGTTTCACAGTACAAGTTGCTTATACTTAGACATGCATGGCTTAATCTTTGAGACAAGCATATGACTACTGGCAGAATCAACCAGGTAACTTCATGGCAAGACGTCCCGGGGGCCCACCCCGCCTTGCGGCGGGGGGAGTCCCGGGAGCCCAGACCCCCGAGGGGGTAGAATGTAGTTAAATGGAAGGGGCGCACGAGGCGCCCGGTTGCGGCGGCACCCCCGGCGTACCGGGGGGGACGCTGAAACCATCCAATTGCCCCCCACTAAACTCCTCAGCACCAGTCCGCACGCAGTTGATCCGACCAGACGCCCGTGAAGGCGCTGGCAGGCTGCGGCATGTGGCCCTCGGATGAAGGGTCCAGACCCCGTGGACAACGCCGGCGAACGGCGGATCCCACGGGGCGGCTCCCTCCAGGAATCTGAGTTTCGGGTATGGCCAGCGGCCATCGATCCACAGACCCCAACGGTGCCGGGGGCCAAAAGGCCCCCGGGCTTCGGTCACCACAGCGGGGGCACCAGGGGATCCAGCGTGGCTGGGTCCCGGGTACCACCACTGCGGCGGGTGATCCCCCCAGCGTTGAGGTGCGGCGCAAGGCAGCAACCATCAGAACCGGAGAGGGGATCAGCCTGGCAGGGAAGATGCAAAGACGAGTTGACCTCATCTCTACACAGACTCACCGACCCCATTTGGGATGTAAAAATCCAAAATGCAGTTAAAGTGGCTAGAAATTGCTGCGGGGGACAATTTTTGTATGGGGGTGGTCCGTGCACGACAAAAACACCATACAAAGTGGGCCACCTTTTCGAAAAGCTGAGTGACATTTCGGATTTTTGGGGGACTTAGCCGTTTGAAAATTCGTAAAGTCACGTGATGGGTCCTTCGGGCGTGCCTCCGGGGGGCGGGCCCCCCAAGGTGCCCCCTGGGGGCCCTCCACCCCGGGGTATCCCAGCCCTCGACCTTCGGGGGGGCATAAGGATTGATATATATATATATCTCTCTCGATGGTCCATGTTGCCAGTGGTGTT